>NW_016690213.1:3742520-3934257 GCF_001604755.1 Lepidothrix coronata | reverse complement strand
GTAATACACAACTTATTTGCTATATTTTGCCTCTTTGCAGACAAACATGATCCTCTTTCCTTTGATATTTTAAATTATTTCCTTAATTATTTCTGGGACTAGTTTCTAGGTTGTTGCTTGTTCAAGAGGAGTCTATTGTGTGGTCTAATGACAAAATTTGAGCAGATTAGGCTTGCTAGCACTTGCTTCTATCTCAAAGAGACGAGTGTCATTCTGAGGGCTGAGTTTCTGACACAATATTTACAATTATAACCTCAAAAGTTGCTTTCTGTGCATTTGCTTGAATAGTCAATTAAGATTCTTTGTCCTGGTTTCAGTCAGTAAATTTGCTCATTAGGGTGTTTTTATGTAACCACTTTTTGATTGAGACATCTGTGGAAAAGTGGCAGGGAAAGGTTAACAAGTTAAACCAAACATTAAACTTTGAAAGATTTTAATTTGTGAGACATTAAAGCTGCCCTCGGTGTAAAATAATCCATATCTTGATTCACAAGTTCATCTTCATTCTGGAAATACCTCAGCTTGAGAACTACAGAGAGATTTTAATTTAGGTGTGTGCCTCTGTCCTGTTGAATGTGCACAGCATTATTTTGCTCACCTAGAGATCTACTTGCTCTAATAGATGGAGGCCAAGTTTGTTTTATAACTTAAATAATAATATATATCAAGAAACCCATATTTCTTAGAGGAAATTTGATTTAATCTGAAAGCCCAAACACTTCTAACTGGATTTGCTTATATCCCATCGGTGTGCAAGCACGTTCCTTACTCCCTGGCAGTGAAAAATGTGCAAATTCTCAGATGTTGGCATTGTAGAGCCCCTTTCTTCTTCCTCTCCTTCTCTCCTCTGCCCTTTAGTTTTGGATTCAGGGACCAGAGAGGTTCAGTTTGGGTATTGCATTACAATATTGGCACTATTTTGGAAAGGAAAACCTGAATCCTTTTTTGGTTGGAAACCTGAATCTTTTTTTTCTCTTGTTTAGTACAGTGAGTATCCCCACAAGTAAAAAAATATGGATGCAACTGCAGAGCCAAATTAAGTGGTATCAAAATCATGGTAGCTTTAAAACCATAGAGCTATGTGGAAGACTGTTTCATCTTTTACCTGCTGTATGTGATATAATAACATTGATATATGTTTGAGCAGCCATTTGGGATTTTATATATCAGAGAGACTGTGTATTTTGAAATTTAATCCTCATGAAATATTTGACATCCTGAATGGGATAATTGACACAGGGACACTAATTAAGGAGCTGTAATTCAGAAGGTTCTGATCATGTACTTTATACTGACATGTATATTGTCCCCCTGGTAACAGTGTTAATGGTGCTTAGACATGTGTATCAGAGCATTCTCCTGGGAGCTCTGGAGATCAATCTCCTATGTAATGTCATTTTATAATGCTCTAGAAGGAGCAGATTTACACATTTTTCCATTTATTAAGCTGTTCATACATAAAATATTCTGTCTTTGAGATAGTTTGACTCAGCTGATGTTTTCATTCTTAAAAATCTGCAGTGAATAATATCTTCCCCTGAAACTGAGCTTTTTGCCTAAACTGCTTTGCAGTTCTTAATTTTCACTTGAAGTCTTGGAGAAATCTATTCTGTTTAGCTGAACTGAGTCCTGTTTACCTTACATAGGAATTATTTCATCAACTCCTGAAATGCAAAACCCTCTGTAGCAAGAACGGAAAGGCAGTCTTGTGACTGCAGCTCTGAGCTAAAGGACATGCTTACTCCAAGTATGATTTCATTCAGATAGTGAGAGCAGAGCTGCATTAAGAAACAAAAAGGTTGGCCCTAGGCAGGCAGGTGAGCTCGGGTTTTTCTCTGTTTTCCTCCTGGCTTTGTGATCATACTAGGCACATAATCAGACTGTCTGCCTGCCCCAAACAGAGCATTCCTTTATGGCATTTTAACAAATCCAAGACCTCTTGAACTCATCTTACCAGACTTTTCAAACTTTCTGCATGATCATAAGGCTTAAGTCAGGAAATATTTTTAAAGCACTCATTTGCTATATTGCAAGTGAATACAGAGACACTTGTTAATACTGTTTAAGGTGCATTACCCTACCACTGTAGAAAGCAGAAAAGCAAAGGACAGGCTAAAATCCAGTTAAAATTGCTGGAGTCTGGCAAAATGTATTTAGCAAATCTAAAACCACCTGAGAGATACTGATCTCACTCTTGAAAAATGTGTAGATGGATTTTTAACTTTTTCAAAATTAAGCATTTTTCAGGTCTCCTGGTGTGCAGCTTATACAGAAGCTGGCTCTTTCTGCAGTACAGCATGTCCTCTGATGCTCGTTTGGACATTGCTCCAGCAATGAGTCAGAGTTCCAGCTATTGTTTCAGTAACATCAGTTCCTGCCGTGCTGGGGGTTTCCCCTCTCATCTCTTTCCCAAATTATCAGCCAGACCCAACCCTCTTCTGTTCATAAAATCCAATGGGAGGCCCCAGATTGGGCTAGGGTGGCTACAATATACTCTTCAGGCAATTCTAGCATTGCATCTACCCTGCAGAAGAAATGGCTATTCATTTTCATATCTGACATGGGAACCCAAATGCTTTGAGGCACCAATGAGAGAACAGTCATTACGATACAGTGCAGACGGCAGTGCTTTGTCAAAGATCACGCTTTGGGAGATGCACCTCCTGTAATCAGCGTATCTTGCAGCTCTGTGTGGCTTCTCTGCAGAATAGTCATGCTGTCATTTCAGTAGTTAGTTGGTGGGGGGGGTAAGTGGCAGATAGGCTTAAAAATGTTAATGATTACCAGTGCATGAAGATACTTGCACAGGGTGAGGAAGACCTTTTGCTGTTGAAAAAAATGCAGATAGGTAGATAAGATGGTGCACCTTGAAAACAAGACACCAACCGGATTGTTCTACTGCAGCTGTAAATTCAGACTAAATGAGACTGGAAGGAGCTGAGGGTATCAACCTCTTATGTCCTGTAGCAAAGGACATGGAGAATGGAAAAATGAACACATGATGTACAGGGTAAACCAATGTTGTAAATGTGTCTGAGCCACCACAGTCACCTGGACTGGAATCCGTTATCATTTGGTCTAAAGCCAAAGGGTTATAAAACATGCCTTTCACAAAACCGAACTGTTTATGGCAGATCTCATCTGTGCAACACACATGCCACTGTGATAGGACTTGCTACCCCAAACTTCTCAGATACACTTCGTCTCATCAAGGCTAATGAGAGTAGCCATTACATGTGTTCAGAAGTGTCCTTGACTTATGGCAACACCCACATCTCAGATGGTTTCAATCTTTCCAGCATGTGGATACTTCCAGAAGATTTTTGAAGTTGGTTTTAAACTTTCCATGCATGTTGCTTGTGGAAATACAGAAGAAATTGTGTGTATGGTCTTTTCTCTTATAAAGATACTCATCTTACATCACATCTTTTTCACATGTCCTTAACCTTGCACCTCCCAGCAGACTAAAATAAAACTCATTCAGTGCTATCCTCAGAGATGGGCTAGGAGGTGGAAAAAGAAGAGGCTTAGTCAGACTGAAAAGTTGTTTGGTATTTTATTTCATTTGTGATGCTTCAGCACGAGACATGCAGATTTCCATTTTAAGTGCCTTTGAAAACACTGTCGGTAAATTTTCACACTAATAAATATGCTTATTCTGCTTGAGGCTTAAACTTTCCATAGGCTTTTTTTTGATTTTGTGCTGCTTACAGCCCTAGGACCCTCAATATAACAGAGAACAATGCTTTATTAAAACAAGCTGCTGTATAAAACTCAGCTGGAAGCTACTTGGCCATTTCTGTTGCTGCTCTCAAGTTCCAGAGCTGCAGAGTTGGGTTAATGTAACATAACTTTCCTGAGAGTGTGCAGTAGGGCTTGATGTGTTTTCTGCTGTATAACCTCATCTTCCAAATTAACCTGAAGACAAATGGGACGTGTTTATTTGCTACTTCTTTGAGACAGTATATTTGGCTACCATAGTAGCGTCTGCCTTGTATTTTGAGTAAACCTGAGTCCCTAAGGAGCTAGTTTACTAAGACCAGAGACTACCCTATCCACAAAAAAAGTCAATGGCACACTTCAGCATGCAATTTGACAGGGAAAAAATCAGCAGAAAAAACCCTGAAAAATATTATGGGTTATGGCATGTGTGCCTGATCTTTGGTTCATTGTCTTCCCCCTGTTCTCAAGGCACATGGCTTTCAGTTATGAGTACAGAATCACAGAAAACCTGAACAACAACAGCAGCAATGTGGAAATCAACCTATGTACCCACACTTACTGAGTGGCTTCAGAATATGTGGAAAAGCTGACTCATACATACTCCCTACCCCAAAAATTGGACAAACAAAACTGCTTAATATATTTAGAATCTGTCTACTGACTATGCCAGGTGCTAACAGACAGTACACTTTACTATATTTTTATCAGGAAAATGAAATATTTGATAATAAAGTTTCATGAAAACAAAGTAACACAGCGAGCCTGCAAGTAAATCGGTCTTTAAGAGAGAGGACTGACAACTACTATTCTTCCTCTTCATTACTCCTTGAAGACAGACAGAAACAGTAGTAGATGTGCAGCTTATTGAACTGCTAGATCTGTTCTACTATTCAGGTTGTGGCACCAACAGTTCAAGTTGTTCCTGACCAGGTATGCACCTGGGGATGCCTGTGCCACATGCCTCTTGTACCCTGTACTGTATTCTGTCAAAGAAGGGAGAACACTGTAAAAATGAGGTTGGGATTCAGTTCAGCCCCAAACACTGATGTGAAAGGTATTATATTATTATATACTATTATCATTACAACTTAGGACAAGCCAAAGCCATCACAAAGATGTACAAAACTTACAGATGAAAATATACAACTGCTGTAGGCAGTTCAGCTTGTTGTTGTGTCATTCAACATTCCAAAATAAATTTTTATATTAGAGCTAAAAATTTCAATGAGTGAATCCCCGTGGCTGGCTGTATATCTGCCGAGTGTCTTTTGCGGCAGCTGCTGCAAGACCAATCAATCAGGGACTCCTCAGGAAGACCATAGCCTCCACCCACCTGCTATTTACATCCCCACCCCTTCAGCTACAGGGTTAGGCAAGGGAAGGAAATGGTCTTACACTACATATGTCTGCATGACACAGTGCGGTGTGTTAGAAACAAATGAAGTGGTTTGCTGAGGATTTAAGTTAACTAAGGGCCTCTGGTTAACTCTGACCAAAGCCACAGTAGGTCTTTAGCTGCATGTTCTCCATGGGTGAAGGGAGCAGGTGACAGGACTACCTCAAAGTAGCAGTCCCAATCTAAAATTGGATTAAATCAAAAGAAATTGAAAGAAATAATTTAAAAGCAAAAACTGTAGGAAAAGACTCCAGGTGACATTATGGCCATGAAAATTTTAGGACACATTTGCTCTTTTCTGTTGCATGAACATCGATCAACAAGCTGCTTTCTTTAATCAGCAGTGGTGATGGTGATGAGGTGATTGTTATTATATTCTAATTGCCCTTCTTTAATGAGATAAGACCTTAAAATGTTACAAGGCATGAAAGGTGTCAGTAACAGCAACATCAAGTGTGATAGAAACCAGTACCATTGTATGTTTTTTGGTAACGTGGGGAGCAGATGTAACTTTCAAATTTTTGGACATAATTTTAAACATCATATTAATAACAATTAAAAAAACCTTAAACCCATGAAAACCTCAGTGTTCAAGGAGATAAAAATACAGCTATGAGTAACATGGTTTGGTCTGGATTACAGGAAAAAGTTGAAAAACACAGCTTCAACTCCAGGGTCTAATAGGCTGTGAAAGAAGAAGAAGTGAAAGATACATGCAAATAACACGTGACAAAGTCCTTTGAGAAAGTTGTTACTCCTTCTCTTTTCCATTTCATTTGGAATGAAAAGAGAATCAAACAACCTTTTCTGTTGTGCTCACATTTGCTAGCTGTTTACACTTCCCAGTTAATTACTTTCTATAGTTTAATGGAAAGACAATCCAAAATACCTTATTTTAAAAGCTTACATTTGCTATACCAAAGAACTCATAAAGCTCATGCTCATTTCTGTCTTTCAGTCCAAACTAGGATATTTCAGAGATTTGAAGAAAAAAAGAGCAAACATCAAAATAGACTTTAAAATGCTGCTCATGCTGATAACAACCTCAGATAGGAAATGAAAGTTTAACAGTTCAACTAGGGAATATTTCTTCAGCTTCTAGGGCAAGATAGAGTTGCTTAGGAAGTGTGGCATTTTGCCAGAGCAGGGAGCCTCCAGGAACTGAAAGATAACAGTACTGGTGACCCTTCTGTGCCTTAGACCAGCTGTTGGAGAGAAGGCAGGCACTGGTGTGTGCACTGCTACATGAAAAAGAAACAAGAGTACATGAAAATTGTTACATTAGCATTAGGCTGGGAATGTGTGTCTTTGCTGGTGGGAATGTAATGTTTCCAGGATTGGTTTTTTTCCTGTAATGTTTTATAGTCTATATCTACAGTGACACATTTTACCTCTAGAATTCTACCTATATTTGTGCATTTTCCTGCAAAATACTGTGTCATGTGATCACAGAGAGTGAGTATTGCAATTGATGGGTTCTGTCCTTTAAAAGTCCTTAAGAAGTTTAAAGATTTGCTCTGGGGAGTTGTTTTTTCCCTTTCCACTGTAACTAATGCAGAACATAGACTAAGAAAGAATCACAACTGGGATTGTGTCCCCTTTTTGGGGACACTAATGCTATTCATTCAGACAGGGTAATTTCTTGTTCCTGACTGAATCTGCTCTGTAAAGAGATCTGAGCTGAGTGATAGGGACCAAGTGTGTAGGGATTTCACTGTCTAATTGTTGGATACCTGCTTTCTGTACTGGCTGAGTTGAAGGGAAAGCATCAGGGCTGTCCCTGCCCATGCTAAATACCATCCACGGCCTGCATGAAGCCTGTGAAGCAATGTGTTGGCTTGCTGGGCAGCCCAGAATCATCTTAGGATGTTTACTGCCTTCCTGAACACTATTCAATGTCCTTATGACTCTGGATTGCTGGGCTAGCAAAAAAAGAAAAAATTCAAATGTAGCTAAGAGGAATGAGAAGTTTAAGCCATTCATATGGTCTTATTGCAGATAGGTTCACAGGGCGTGTGGGGATGGGAATATTTCAGCTGGAGTAAGAAAGGAAGAGGCTTCCACGTTCAGTGGAAGGCACACGCTTGTTTAACTTGCACAGCGCTGACACACAGTGGAGGGCTCCCTTTCTAAAATTCATTCCAGACCCCAGCAGGGAAAGAAAATACAGATTTCAAGTACAGAGAAGGCACTCAGCAACCCTAGAAGGAGCAAGAGCTGTTGAACCAGCTACAGAGAGGGCTAACCAGAAAACACTGAATGCTGAGATCAAACAAATGAGATTGAATTGAAGAAACAGCAGGAGACAAACAAGGCCAATGTGCTGGCTTGAATTCAGTTGTCTCTTAATCCACAGTGACCTGGGTTTTGTCCTAGAATGGGAAGTTTTCCTAAAATATTATTAGCCCTGAAAGGGTATTTGATTCCATTTTCCCAATTTTTACTGAGATATGTTCATTTGTATTACTGAGGGAACTTGTTTTCAGCATACTTTTACATCCAGAAAGTTGTAACTATCCATACTGCTATATAATTATATTTTCAGCAGGAAAGGAGCAAATCCACTACAAGTAATTGTTAAACACTTCTTATCTGTATTGCCTGGATAAGAATTCCAGAGCATTGCCTCTTTTGACACTCTTCTCACCTGCTTGGGCATGATGCTGCTAGCTTAAACATATTTCCTTCTGTTTTGGAATAGGCCACGTGAGAGGATACTCCTAATGTTCTTGGCCAAATTGATAGTGCTCTGTCCTACCCTGAGAGTCACGAGCATTTGCTGTGTTCTTCAGAGATATGTATTTGCAATTAGTCATCCATATGAGGGAACTGTTTAAGACAAGCCTTTCCCCCAAAGCAGTTAATTCTTCAAAATGAAAATAATCAGATAATGAGTTCATTTCCGATTTCACATTTAATGCCAAACATTTTTGGGTAAACAAGATATGCTGGCAGAGTTCTACTCTCATTGTATGTTTTTTATTAACTGGGAAACAGACAGTTGATTCTTATCCTCTCTATCAGCTCATATAAATTACACATATTTTAGAATTAGAGGCTTGTGCAAACCGGCTGCCTGGTTTCAATGTAGGAGCCCATCAGCCAATCTGTGTAAACTGCACCCAGGCCTTGCTAGCAAGAAATGAAAACCTCCAAAGACCCGGGTTGGGAATCTCACGCTCCATGGAATCTTTTACCACAGTAACTCATATTTCTGCAGCATGAAAATAAGTAAGGCAGCAGGGAGACTATCTCTGGTAACTTTACCAAATCAGAGAGGCCCAGTGTCTGAGCTGCTGTGATGTTCCTGTTGACACCCCTGTGGTAGTGTGAGAGAGCCCTGACCAGCATGAGTGCACCCACTTGGCTCCAGATGGCTCAAGAGCCGATGCAATCACCTGCTGTTCACAACGCACAGGGTAGCAGACACTGCTGGGTATTTTGGGGCTGTGTTTTAAAGAGGTTGTGGGGAGAGGTGAGAATATAGCAAAGCATGGGACCAACAAAAGCGTTAAATAGTGTTTTCTCTCCCTGAAACTCAGCTTTGGTCAGTGAACTTACTGTGGTTTTACAGACCTGCCAAAGAGAACAGAATCTGGCCCTGAGCCTGGGCCCCTTAAGCTTTCAAAATCAATACTTCTTTACAGGCAGGAGAAGCTGAAAAGAGAAAAATTGAAAAGATTTATTTGGTAGTGGTATTTATGATGAAAACATTTTTATGTCAAAAACATTAAATGAAGATTGTTCTTAAGAGGTCCCAAATTTTAGCAAGAGATCAAAGTGTTCACAATAATTTCTAATTCTGAACATTGTAGATTAAAATTCAAATTGATGTCTAATATCTATTGTACAGTAATATTGTACAAATACTATTCTTCCTATCTGTGAACTTCAGCATGTCATGAAAAGACCAGCCATTCATTAACAAAGCGAAACTGTCTTCCCTGCTAGTCCTTCATACTAGCTTAGCACTTAGGTTGATGATGCTAGCTCCTGTCCAAACTGAGAAGGTAAAAGCAATCTCTGCGCTAAAGAGCTCACAGCCTGAACATGCAAGAAAGACTCAGGAGATGAACAGAGACAAGAGGTAGGAGTACCAACACAGCAAGATTGATCAACACAGCCTAAGCCAGGAGTAATCACACTGCAGTTAAGGTTTTAAATGCCTATTGCACAAAATGAGTATTACAAGGTAAGATTTGAAAGAGAGTAATGAGTTTATTTTTGTAGATATTTTCCATTTTGTTTTAAAAGAAGTCAGAAGCAGTGTCAGAGAAAATGTTTTTTTTTTTCTGAATCCAGACTGCATTTTTAGGAAGTAGTAATTGGCTCCAGAAGTCTCAGATTCAGATGCTGACAGAAAAAAAGATCAGTAGAGTTTATTGAGATGATTGTTTTTTCTGATCTACAAAATAACATCCATGACAACGGAGGGTGTATCAGAGCTATATAAGTGCAGCTGGAGAAAGATTTTGGCTTTAGTTTGCAAACTCTAGACAAGTCCCAGCTTTGACAACTTTGCTGTGTAGCTTCTGAGGACCTGTTGAACAGAAGTAACCTGAGATTTTGCCAGGGTATGGAGCAAAGGGAGTCTGGTGTTCACAAAATAAAGCCAAGGAACATTGTGATTTCTGGGAAAAACAATATTTTCAGCATGGGCTCCAGACAAGAGAAGCTGGTGTATTAGTAACATGTGACTGGAGACAGTCTCAGCAGCACAGCTCTTCCTGTCAAGAGAATAAAGAAGTGTCTTGAGAGAAACACTCCTTTCCAATCTTCCCCTTAGAGGGGGAAAAGTGCAAATATTTTTCTTTCTGCTGTCATTCTGAGGATGAAGCCACCATTTGGACTTTCCTAACACAGTATTTAGCTTTCAGATGACAGAAATACAACAGTTCACAAGTACTCAGTCTCACACACGCTAGTTAACACTTTCATGGCTGAGTTAAATGCTAGGTAAATCTAAGCTGCTTAAATAAGAATTTGGCAAATTACAATCACTACTTTGAAAAAAAACACATCTCAACAGATAATATATGTATCTGTTCTATTTTCTTTTTAAGGACCTTCTCAGATTATTTTATCTTCTCTTTCAGCAAAAGCCTCATTTTGAAAGTTATTCCCTGGAGGTGAGGTTGTAGTTGCACAACAGTAAGTAGGGTCAACAGCATTGTCCAGTGTTGATGCAAAAATAACCTTCACAGCAATGGAAGACAAATTGCCCTGTTGTGGGTCATCTGGAGCTGTGTGCTGAAGGAAGGAGATGTTCTTGAGGAAAAAGTTGCTGGCCTACATCTACTGCAGGGGAGAAGCAGTATGGTACTGTGGGTGTGGTTTCACTGGGAAATGGGGTATGGGCTTTGCTTTTCTCTTCTCAGGAGGCTGTGGTCCCTGGCAGATTGATAGTGACAGTTGTTTGTTGCAATGTTTCAGGGTTGCTTCAGCCACTTCAAGCCCTGTACATACTGTTTGGGTTTAAAGAAGTTTGAATTTGCTTCGATGTCTACCACTTTTCCCTACAAGCAATGACAGGTTCTGGGCCAGATATATCCTTAATCCAAACGTGGCTTCTGTCTCCTCCTCTGAAATTTCTAGTTCACGGCTATTTTCTCAGAAATTGTCTTGTATTCTGTTGGTCTCCAGTTACAACAACTTTAGTACTATGTGGCTTTTCAGGGAAAAAAGCCTGTGGTGTAGGAACACTCAGAAAAGCATCCAGCTTCTCTGAAGGGTCCTTTGAGGAATTCCACTGCAAGACAACCAAAATGTTATACCTGAGTAGAGTGATAATTTTCTAGTGGGTCTTAATGCTTTACCATCTGGTTTGCCAGCCTGTGTCAGCTGTGAAGGTATATTTGGCATTAGCACCCTATTTCATCAGATAGGAGGGTCACCACACGGCCTAACACCACATGGCATAACCTTTCGTTGACTTCTATGCCCCTGTCACTCTAATATATATATCTATCAATTTTGAGTAGGAATAGCCCATTTACACTAGTCCCTTGCCCTCCCTGAGGTCTGCTGCAGAGCAAATGTCTCCCTGTTCAGACTCAACTGAGAGGGCCTCTATCTCCAGGAGAAATGTCTCAGGATCAGTGCTGTGACCTCCAACTGAAATGTGTAGCACTGGTTTGCCCTTCAAGTGTGAAGCCAGTAAGGACTGCCTACCACAGTTTTTGAACATATTTCCAAGTATGGCAGGGTGCAGTGGCAGGCACATAATAGGGCTTTTGGCATGTATTATACTGTGCTCAACAACTCTACTCTCTGATCCAAACATGCCCACCAAAAATAACTTCAGTGAACAGCTTTTATTTTAATTATTCCAGTGTGGGACTCATGAGGTTTTGCCAAAAATCTGGCTTGTAAAGCTTTTTGTATCTAAGCACAGAAACCCGTAGTGTGTAGTTAATCCCCCGCTGGGATTTTCCTGATCCAGTAACAGGTCTATTCTGCAACCTCATCTTTCTTTACCTATCACTTGCTCTCTTAATGCTGTTCACTCCATCAGCTCCTTGAAATCTCACCCTTTCTTAGCTTCTGTGACTGTTCTTTCCCAGCTATCCCCCCTAATCTCTTTTCTCATTCAGCTCCACATTTAGTGGTTCACGATGGGTTTTTCTGGTGGTTCTGCAGTAGTTCTGATCTCTGTGGGGATTTCAGTGAGATCAGTATGTAGACTCTTCTCTACCCCTTTTATGCTCTCTGTCCAACCTACCTCATGGCATAATAACCAAGCAACTGCACTTTTGCCAATGACTTGCAAACCTGCCTTTTCCTATATGATCTGTTTCCTTTCGTCACTGAGGTGTTCGGTTTTTTTCCTCACCTGTCCCCTTCTTCCAGTGTCCTTCCCTTCCTCCCCATGCCGTAAATCATAAAGCAAACAAGAAAAAGGAATGTCCCTGTGGTTTGGTGGGATGAGCTACTGGCTTCTGCAGAACACTTCCAGGCCCTGAGTGGGCTGACTGTGGTAGTTTCTCTCTCTTCTCTATACTGGACTATTTATTTAACGCTTCCTTCATCAAACTCTAATTTGCTTCGGGGGAAACACATGCAATTTAGGACATTAGTATTCAAAAAAGTATTTACTGTTACTTTGTAAATAGTCCCAGATAGTGAATAATTTGTCCCTCTAAGAATATTAAATGTGAAGGAGAAAAATAAAATAGAGTTGATAGGATGTTCAGTTTAGGTTAGGTTCATACCAAAAGAAACAACACTAGAAGGAAGAGGAGGAACTTTCCAGAGCAGAAAAACCTATAACATGATAGTTTCCAGTACAGGTAGGGATAATACATATCCCTTCATGCCTAGAGGGAACTGAGCCCAATTCTCCTGCAGTCTGAGGGAGTGCTCTGGTTGTGCATGATTGCGTAAAGCAAGCCTGGCTGCAACAGCACTCACTTCTCTTACTGTTTTGGTGAAGGAGGTCTAAATAACAGTGGAGGAGGGTGGAGGTTCCTGCACTGAAATAGGTGACCAAATTCCAGAGAGGCTGAAACTAATTTCCTAATGGCTTAGCAGCTTCAGCTCAGTCCTCTGTTTGGGATGTCCTCTGCTTCCCAAACCTCTGGAACCCAGCATGCAAGCACACTGTTGGAAGTCAGGAGCTGGGGTTTTCAGTGCTGTGGGGCCTAAATGTTGTTTGTGTCCAGAACAAAATATTTATCTGTATTTTTGTAAATGCTTAGCTTGGTTGCCTTGATAAGTGCTACTAAAAATAACGATATGGACATTACGACATTTATATGCAGCATTCACATAACATCTGTTACAATATTTATAAGACTGTGCTGGAATTTATGAAACAAAACCAAGGGGAATATCTTTGCACCAGCTAAGGACAGATAAGACATATACTTTCATAAGAATCCCTTTAGATTGAAGATATTTTTCAAACTACTGCTTACTAGCATGCTATTCTGTGTTTGACTAAACCTGAAATGCAGTATCTAATACCGGTATTTTCATTTTGTCTCACATTTGGATTGTACTCTGGTTCTGCTACTGTAAGTTTCTGTGCATATGCTGTGCAGAATATAAAATGGGGGTTTTCAAAGGTCTGGAGGTCCTTCAGTGTCAAATTACTTTTGGAAATCTACTTTAGCATTTCCATAAGGCCCCCGACTATTTTTGGCAATTTACAATAGTCCTTGTCCCAAAGCATTTAAAATGCATTTCAGATGTGGTGAGAATAATAAACATAAAAACAAGGAAAAAAAAGGAATGAAATAATCCAGGATATACTTAGAGAATCAGTGATTATTCAGGTACTCATTATTTTATTTTTAAGTCTTGGATGGAAGGACACTTCAGATTTAATTATTTTTATTGACTTACATGGTGACAGTGTAAGGAATGTTTCTAGAAATCAGATTTGAATTAGAGGGTTTCACATGCAATCTGACTGCTTTTGAGAGAAAGAGTTGTGAACACTAGACTTCATTATCTTGTACAAAGACTGAAAACAAAATGGTTCATTCATCTTCTTCTCGTCAGCTACTCTTTTACAAATATACTTATGCATTTGCCCATCTGTGATTAAAAATACAGATAACTGAGAAACTTTTGCTTTATGGTTAGTGTAAAGAAAACAGAATAAAAAGCTTTGCTTTATTGTAAGAGGAGAGATCCTGCAACATTTGAGCAAGTATCATCCAAAAGCTGTTTTAAAATAAAACAGAAATGGAAAAAAAAAAAGAAACCTGAAATAATGAAAAGAATTTCTACTTTAAAAATTTTAAACTTTTAAAAAACAGCAACCTTGGATCATGTATATTTGGTGCCTACTCACTGGAACGACACCAAATCTCACTTGTTTTGCTTGGGCCTCACTCAAACATAACTGGCCTCAAGTTAGTAAGCAAGCCAGCAAATGTCCTGGCTTGTAAAGAAATCTGATCCAACTCTGTAAACCAAAGCCAGCCTAAGAGTGGTGGTGAAGGAAACATATGGAAAATTAATGTAAGATAATAGAGTGGTGGGACAGCCTTTAATTAAAAAAAAAGGTTGTTATTAATTTTATGCAACAATGCCAGCTGATGGTCTTTTGAGTTAAGAAAGTTACAGAATAGTCAAGCATCGCTTTTGACTTTGCCAGCACTTAAGCTCTAGAAATGGCTGCTGTGTTGCTATTGTCCCTGGCAGCATGAAATTCCCCATTACATGTTCTTAACTGATACCTGTAGTTGCTGGTTCAGCTGCAACAGCATTTTGGGAAGTACAGAAATTCTGGTCACAGAATCTCAGAATATGCTGACTTGGGAGGGACCCACAAGGGTCATCGGGTCCCTTAGCCCTGCACAGGACTATCCCCAAGAGTCACACCATGTGCCTGAGAGTATTGTCCAAACACTCCTTGAAATCTGTCAGGTTTGGTGCTGTGATCACTTCCCTGGGGACCCTGTTCCAGCACCAAAACATCCTCTGGGTGAAGAACCTGTTTCTAATATCCAATCTAAACCTCCCTGAGACACCATTACCTCATGTCCTGTCACTAGGCACCACAGAGAAGAGATCAGTGTCTGCCCCTCCTCTTCCCCTCAGGAAGAAGTTTTAGACTGCAGTGAGGTCTCCTTCTCAACCTCCTCTTGTTCAGGCTGAACAGACCAAGTGACCTCAGCCACTCCTCATACGGCTTCCCCTCAAGGCCCTTCACCATCTTCATTGCCCTCCTTTAGACACTAATAGCTGAATATCTTTCCTATATTGTAACACCCAAACCCACACACAATATTCAAGGTGAGGCCACAACAGTGCAGAGCAGAGTGGTACAATCGCCTCCATTGACCGGCTGGCGATGCTTTGCCTGATGCCCCCCAGGACACAGTTGCCCCTCCTGGCTGCCAGGGCACTGCTGACTCACATTCAACTTGCCATCGACCAGGACCCCCAGGTCCCTTTCCATGGCACTGCTTTCCAGCATCTCATTCCCCAGTCCATACATCCAACCTGTTTAAATAAATGAGAGCCTCAGGAAGAGGAGTTCAATGGAATTTGCTTGGGCTCAAACTGGGTATAACACCAAAAGCCAGGCTGAGAACTACAATCCTGACCAAACACTGGGAGGAGGAGGTAAGGGTGGTGTGTGTGTTTTCTTTTTTCCTCTGCAGGCCTCCAGGCATTTTGCAGAGATAAGCTGCTCGTGGTATGATGTCACATATGGGGAAAGAGTCCCAGGGAGCTCATAGTTCCACAGCCCCTCTCTAGCGAAGGGAGCAGAAATTAAAACAGAATGAATGAAAAAGAAAGAATAATTTTGATCAAAGTGTATGTATTTCTGGAATATATAAATCACATATTTATTTGCCTGATGGCCTGGGATGCTCATCTAAGGTAGACTTTGAAATATGGCACTAAACAGCAGCTATTTTGTACTCTTATTCCTCCAATTTTGTTTTATTGAGGAACAGCTAAAATGCTAATATTATTCCTGCCTGGAGCCTAAAATACCTGTCACTCCTCCCGTGTTGTTTCTGAAGAATCACCTGTTCTCAGTGGAGGAGCATCAAGCTGCCTTCATCACTGAATAGCTCAGGTGTTTTCATTCCTTGTCACCATGTCCAGCTCCCTACATTTTTAACAGACTACAGACGTGGCCCAGATGATTTTAGGTGGTAAACTGATGCCTCTTGTGCTGAATAAGGTTTCCTGTATGCTTGAGGAAAACCAGCAAGGTCTGTTAGAGGGGGAATAGCAGCAGGAGGCTCCATCTCTTTGTTGCTGAATAACATACTAGGGCTGCTGGATTATTGTCTTTGTCTCCTGGTGTGTAACCTAGAAAGAAGAGTACAGCATACACTGTTGTGGTTGTAGCCCCTCTGCAGGAGAAAAATTGTTCATATTGTTTAGTCTTGAGTTGGTCTCTAGTCCTTTTTTCTATGATCTGAAATGAGGGCTGTATGCCCTGATCCTTGCAAAACCATTCCCTTTTCCAGTGAATATATGATACCAGTAACTCAGCGTTTAGAGTATTCCCCATCCCTTGCTCACACTTGCAGTATGGAATACTGCACATCCTGTTATCAAGCAAAATGTCAACTAAAATGGAGTGGCAGCAAGAAGTGTTTCATACGTGGCTGTGATACAAGAGCAAACCCTCATCCCGCTGAAAAGTAGCTGTATTACTAAACACATTTCTGGCTGCATCCATCCTGCTGCATGAGCAAATGTTGACATTGATATGCCTCTCAGAGATCCCTTAGGGCCAAAAGTTGTGCAACTCACCTGGTCATTTGGGAGTTTAAAAAAAGAAGAACTCTTGTGCCATTCAACAGACTTATTTTTTCTTCCTGAACCTTTTGCCTCTGGGCCAACACAGTGGCTCAGGGTCTTTCCCGGAAGAGCCTTGGGAAGGCTCTGGAGAGGACCGGGCTCACTCCAGATTCCTGAAGAACGGGCACTGAATGTCCCTGATCTCAGCTTTAAGCTTCTCTCCCTGCTCAATTGAGAGGAGAAACAGATTTTCCAATAAAAGCTGTTCGGGTGACTGTCTCACCTTTATTACAGTTTAAAGAAATATACTGGGATCAGGGTGTCAACAAGCTGGTGAATTCTGTAGTTTACATTAAATAGATGATCATATTAGACCATCATAAGGATTCATACTAAGCATAAAAATTGATGTCTATAAAACAAAAAAAAAGAAGCTGACTTGTATAGGAAAAAATGAATATGCAACACACAAATGTATAAATACTCATTATATATACCCATACATAGTGTGGGTATATATAGTACCAGTGGGTATATTGTAGTACCAGTAGTGCAGCAGAAAACCTTAACTATGTCTGGGTGGGGGTGTGTGTGTGTTTTAACAGGCAAAAATTTTTCCCTGAGAAGTAACTTTTAAGCCACTTCTCATGGCTCAAGGACTGAGAGTCAGTATCAGTGGGGAAGGAAAGAAATAAGAAATGTTTAGAAATACCAATGTTTCCAAAAGTAAATATTTCTATTTCTGGTTTGATAAAACTGTTTTAATCCTTTTGGGTTCCTGTGGAGGAGTAAAACAGCCTAAAGGTAAGTCTTATGATGTAAAAGAGTGTTTGCTGTGACCTTGGCAAACCTATGAACTGAACAGGAGAGGCGATGGCTCCAGAGTGCACAGTGCATGTCTTGCTTTTGTAATGTCTAGAAGATTCAATACATCTGAAATATAGCAAAAATTTTCCTGCAGGGCAGTGGAGATGTCCTACTGACAAAAGGGAGCTGTACTCTTTTCTCATCACCTCATAAACAGTGAGGCTCTGACTGAGGATGTTAGGTAATGATTGCCACATACAAAACTCAAAGGGGGTATTACTTTCGTTGTATAACCCTTTGAGATCTGAGGCCGCATTGTTTAACTAAGCATATTGTTTTTCCCTCTTGCTTTTACTGAGCTTTGATGCTGATTTTAGAACTTGACAGCTGTGTTTAGACTTGTCTTACATCTCTTGTACAGAGCGGGGGAAATATGAATGTTTGGGGCAGCAGGCAACATAAGCAGTGTGGAGGGAGCAGAGTCAAGATTTGCCTTGGGAAATTGTGGGATCGGTCCACAATGATGAACTTCTAGCCATCCTCCTTTTGGGAGACTTCTTAGAGACAAATGGGGTGCTGACTCAGGAAGGGGACTCATGGCCACCTAACACTGTTGTAGAAAGGTGTGAACTCCAGCTAGGCACCATGCTTCAGAAGGATTCCTATCTTCGCTTGGGATTGTGATCCAGAAGACCTTGAGAGACCCCCAGGACCGCTTGATTTTCCCTATAGTGCTCTTATTTGTTGCAGTATTTAGGTATGAGTATTTTGTGTGGTAAAATAATTAGGGTGAAACAACATCTATTATGAACAGTCTCTGAAAACAAAAAAAAATGTCAGAATTTGTTACAGCTGATGTAATAAACAAAGAGGAAATAAACTTTTTATCATTACTTTCAAATCCCTAGCATCAATTCTTGTAAAATTGTGTAAGTTTATCTGTTATAGCATAAGGAAAGGTGTAAAGAGTTCAAATTTATTCAATAGCTGAGCTTATAGGCCCATCTTTGAATAATTATGAATATCTGGTTCAATATCTGCAAACTGTGGTATTCTGCCATCTATGCAGATACCAGAAGAGAATGTCTTGAATGGGACTGCACACATGAAACCAGGGATTTAGGCTGAAATAGAAAAAGAGAAGGAATCAAAGGACATTCAAAACTCTAATAAAATAGAGGTCAGGCACAATCCTATTCAAGGTCTGAATAACTCCTCTCTCATCACTTCTCTAATGAAAGAAGGAGACCCAAGAATATTAATTCTTCTCAGCTTCTTTAAGGCACCATGCAAACAGGTGCTCTTAATGAATTGTGTGTCACAATATTGTTTGGTTTTCCTTTGGAAGAACGATATTTCCATGGTGTTTGATTAAGTTGTAGCACTCTGAGGAGAGGTCTTCTGAGTTTCAGTGAGATTGTATCTAAAGGAAGATGCAAAACCCCAGGTACCTTCAGATGTTTCTCTCTATGATGTTTATGAACATTCTCATTTCCAGGACAGAGTGAATCTTTCGAGCACAGAGCCCTTTGTAGCAACTTCTCTGTAGAAACATCACCTACTCAGACCATGAGCTTGTCTGGTCTGTAAATATACTTCCCCCACTCTGATATAGGTTGTCTTCAACTTTGTTTTCTCACCTTCTTTACAGAATTTATTTGCCTTTGGCAGCTGAGAGATGTGGCACAATGGGCAATTCTTGCTGTCCATTGCACACATTTTGAATTAATTTTTAACCGGGTATTGGAAGCAAGGATAACTTTATGGCTATAACTGTTAAGTGTTTCACAACTGACCAGTTTAGCAGGAGTGTAAAATCAGTACACTTTTAAGCCAATATAATATTGTCTGTTGCTGGTCAGTATCATTTTTGTCCACTATAAATGAAAATTAACAGGGGACTGAGCACAGAACCTGCATTTATTTTCCTAGAACAAAACATACTATAGGATTCTCACTTCTGATATAAGATGCCAAACCATATCCCCACAGCTTAGCCCCCAAGTTTTGGTCATCTTAGAGAGGAAAAATCTAAATATTCTTCATTTATTTTGCATTACTTTAAAGTCAGACCCCAACTTCATTGCTTGCAGTGTTCTTCATTTCCAAACCACTGTGTCTGGTAGAGAAATGTCTGGAATGTGGATTATTGTATTTAAAAATAAAGCAAAACAATCCTTAATAGCCACTCTATCATTTAGCTAAACAAAATCCCATACCCACCCCATTCTGGAAGGGGAGAGTGGTGAGGATGGGAGAAGTAGTGGGGGAAAAAAAGAATTAGAAGTAAAATTCTGTATACAGTGGTCCAAGCTAATCACTTTCAGGTTTGGAACAAAGATGAAAATATAAATTAAACAAAACTGTATTTATCCCATAAAACACTTAAAATGCTAGTGATAGAATTCAGAGGGTGCAGTGTTTAGTTCCAAAGAAAATTGTATGAAAGGCCGGGAAGCCACTTCTGCTTGGTTAACCCTATACTAAGGATCAAAGCAGAAAGGTATCTCATTTCCATGTATAACTTTGAAGTATTTTATAAAGAAATTCAGAAAATGGGTCTTAAGTGTAGTTCTTAGGCTACCTTGTATCAGAAGAATGAGTAAGAAACTATAATGGCTGTATGCTGGAAGTTGTACCAATACTATGTTGTTCAGCAAACTTCTTCATCTGTCTCTTGTAATTTTTGGTTTGTGAAGACCAAGAAAGAGTTAGACAGGTTTTTTATTGCCTTGGGATAATTTTTTTTAACTCTGCTCTCATAAACCTTCCATATGCTTCTACATCTCTGTCTTGTTTTCAATTTTAGTGAAGGTTTTTATTTGGAGTCTCATAAAATTCTAATTTATTGCAGCTTCTTTTTATAAAATAGAAAGGGGAGGAGGGGAGTATTGAGATAGCATGTGCAAGGCAGTCCCAAGGAATGCAGCTGAGAATGTAAAACGTTGGGCAGTTTATCAACCCCTGCTTCAGTTATTGGTGACTACTTTTCCTCACTCTCTAACCTATAATTTTGTGTTCTCACTGCATAGAAAAACTAAGTGACTATCTAGACTCTATCCCAGATGAAACCAGGGCAACATACTAATATACACTCTTTTTGGAGGGGTACAAAATGAAAGTGCTGAACTTCTAAGTCTCATAAATAGGCCATAGTAACGCATAATGTGTATACTGAGATGTGGTGAGGAGAACCTGCCCTCCCAATGTGTCACATCTGGCACTGCTCGGTAATAATTTCTCATGCATTTTTGTGCATTATGGTCCTTGAGATCTACTTAAATCAGAAACAGGAATGTCAGCTTATTGAGCAGTTGCTGGTTTCACCAGCATAAAGGAGTGCATCTCTAGCACAGAGAAAGGCATAGCTTTTCCTCTTGTAGAGCAGAAGCCAGTGCAGAAAGTCATAAGATGCCTAAGATAGCAAAATCAATGTCATAAGAGGTTTGAGGAATATCCAAGAGCACAGTGAACTCTCATATCTATGTGTTTCTTGCACACATGGACTACTGCATGCAGAGAGGTGACAAAGGACAGCTTAGCTGGATATGCCTGATGAGGAAGAGAGCACTGAGCATGCTTTAACGAACATAGACTCATGCAAACTTGTTTTGCCTTTTTACATTTGCTCTTTACTTGGATAGCACAATTGGTCTACAAACTCATATCCCTCTATCTAAGTAATAAAGTCTCCTTTGTTACTTATGCCAGCTGTCTGCATCTACAGCAGAGTGAGGGGAAATCAGGTAGGAGAGCCTCCCTTGCATATGATATGCTCCTATAGCAGTGAGTTCTCATTGTCCTTTTCGGGACTGATTTCCATCAGTGTGCACCATTTTTTGAATGTTAATAAGAAGTACCTTCCAAGATAGCAGTGGTATATTCCTCTGGAATTTGCTGATGGCAGCTGACCCTTTCCTAGGTTAGGAGCAGAGAGTTTGCCGATGCGGGATCAGGAATACATCCAGGCTTATCTCCTCCTGCTCTGTTCAGAATTGACTTTGGGACCAAACCGAACAAAATGGAGCAAAGTGTATTTCCCACCAGCACAATTATTTTTCTTTACCCCTCTCTGGGGTTAAGTTGACCAATCTAAATGAAAACCTCATACTTCAAATAGTGAAGAACTGTGGTGCTAATGTGTTACTGTAGTTCAGAGTTCCTGTGAAATTTCAAGTAGTCCCTGGCTTCAGCAGAATGAGCACAGCCTTTTTAAAGCGAGGAACTGCATAACTTTTGCATAACGACATGATGCACTGAATATACCAGTGAAAACAACTGTCCCTAGTTAAGGGTATAGTGCACCAGTACAACCTGCATAAAAGGTGTCATCAGGCAAAACCAAGAAGCTTAAGAATTTTATGCAAATGACATGTATACTTTTGCATATGTTACGTTTGATATACATGCAAACATATATGTACACACACAGGCAGGTATTTGCTGAATATATTCTTCTTTGTGAAGCCCTTCCCACGCTGTACGTATTGCTGTATATGTCAAGATATGTCAGTAATACAACCCTTGCGTAGATGAAATGTTTGGAGAGAAGATCCTCCTGGAAAAGGTTCATAGGGGTTGGTCAGTCTAAGCACTGAAAGAGAAATTCAAGTCCCGTAGCACATTTGAAATCTATTCTTGCAGGGACTGTAAGGAAATATGAGAGCTTCTCTGCTGGAGAGAAACTGCTGGGCACTGGACTCTTTTTTTCTCCTCTGAATAAAACATAGAATAGCCTTTAACTGCCTTTTCTCTATGATAGCTACTTAACCCTCTTCACTAATGTTAAGGAAAAAAAAAGAAAATTCCAAGAAAAATTCCTATTCAGAGTAAAAAATATAAATTAAACCGAAGTGCGCAATGCACACCCTTTTCTTTCCTTCTTGTTTTGTTTGGTGTTTTCTAGCTCTGCTTTTCGGACAGCTGAATGGGGGCTGGGAAAGTGTTTACAATATTTTCACATGATTGAGATGGCAGAGTTCTTGCACTCTGTGAAAGGCCTTCTGTTTTCAGATGGCATTGAAAGTTTACCGTCTTTCCAGACAAAAGGAAGAGAACCCGTTGCCAGCGGATGAGTAATGGGCATGGCCTCCGCACAATACCTCCTATCCAGTCCTAAATCTACATGGTGTTCTTAGGCTTCCCGACTTCTCCAAAGCAACCTTTGTCTCTGCTCTGGGAGACCAAAACTGCTCGTTGGGCAAGTGGGGATGCAGCCAAGAGGGGAAGGCTCAGTGACAACAGTTGCTCAGTGCTCACTGCCCAGTATCTGCCTTCTTACTATGCTACTATAATAGTTGGGAACCCATCAACAATTGAGCATCTTCTATACAAATATGTTGCAGACCATCTGTATAGTTTTCAGTTCCAGAAGATTCCAGTAACTCACGAAGTTTTAATACTTTTCTGCTTCTTCTTGTTAATCTGATGGGCTGCCCTGAGATAAGTGATTAAAGCAAAAGCCTGCCATAATTACTTCGGATCTAAAACTGCACAGAAGTTGCCAATTCTTGTATTTGTTTTCTTACAAGCAGCTTGAAGCAGATATTTTCCACTGTTAAGAATTTTCAGGTTCTATCTTTTTTTTTTTTTTTTTGTCAGAAAAATATTTTGGTGAAAATGATTGCTAGCATAATTTTAGAAAATATTAGAACAGACAATTCTGAAGTTTTTCCAGAGAATCTGTGCATTTGTTGGTGTTATAGAGACCAGTAGGTAATTTTTTTCTTGTTTCTCTTACAAAGCTTCCTAGAGATTGCCTGTTTGGAATTTATCTATTTGTATATATGTGCATGTAGGCTACTCATGTATGGGGCATGTATATGTGTGTAAGCATGTGTCTCTGTGTACCTGTCTAAAAGAACTTGTATTTCACTCCTCTATAAAGGGTTTGAAGAAGAGTTTCTAAGAATTAACTAAGCATTCATTAACTGCACTTAATTTTGACTGTGAGCTCAGCTACGAATTGTCAGTATTAAGTTCTTATTCTTTCATGCTAATTTGGTGTTGCACAGTGACTGATTTATTGTTGTGAGGAAAATAGAACCAAAGATGTATGAGATGCAGGAATTCTTAAAGGTTGGTTGAAGCTGGTATCAGCAATTTAGTGATTAACCTGTAGTAGCCTGTAATGCTGACAGTCCTGGGTACACAAGCAATCAATGCATTAAGGTTATTAGCAAAACAATTTTCTAAATTACCTGAGTGGAGCTTTCAAGGTAACAAGTTCTATTTTTCGAACTTTTTTTTTTTTTTTTTAGGAGGTAGCTCTCTAAAACAGCATTAAAATAATCTGGCTTCATTTCCTCTGCTGAAAGAGTAAGTCAGCTCAAACTTGGACATTTTGCTGAAAGGGAGGGAAAGAACAGGTAGTTTTTGTTTTAAGGAGCATGACCATACACATTCCGGTCTGGTGCCTTTAAAGGGGACTTCCCTGTTTTAAATGCCCTCGAGCAGAGAAATACCAACACCTCTTAATTGTTTAATATATTACAACCTAAAATATTTACAGAAGTCCTTTCCAAGTGTTTCACTGTTCCAGGTGCTTGGTCCTGCACCTCCTAAAATAATAGGCTATTTCCCCTCAGTTTAACTGTGCTTGGTGCCACAATGAGACATATGCTCTGTATCAAGGGAAGGGGAAGTGAGGGAAGTAAGAAGGATGCCTGACATTATTAGTACTGGTGCATGTGGCATACACAGACCTCTCTGTGTTGTGTCACACAGCTTCTAAAGAATGAGAAAATAACTTGTCTTGTACTTGGGCTGTAAGATCCTAGGAGAAAAATATCATGTTGTTAAGCATTTGTATGTCACTCTGCACAAAGACTCCTTATTACTATGCCCTCTAAGCAGCATCACAAAAAACATAATAATTCTAGTAATCAGGAGTGCTGAACATACACCAGTCTACGTTGTCTTAGAGCCGTCTCAGAGCCATGCTCCAAACCGTATTTGTTGTTGCATGAAGGTGACATGAAGCCAAAGTCTGATGTCTGTCACATGTAACCATGCTTCAGATTGAGGACAAAAAATCATTCTGAAAAAAAATTACACCTGATTTTGATTCAGTAAGGGCAAAATAAAATACAATTTTCTTGACCTTGCTTAATTAATTTATTTTTCAACTTGCTTAGCCAAAATTAACTGAAGCTCTTCCCTGCTCAAGAAATAAATCTCTTAATACAAAGTGCTAGGTTTTGTGAGACTCTACCCTGACATAACAAGATCTGATTTACTCTGTCAGTCTTATTATCAAGTCATACCTCTGCTAAGAGTCTCGGATGCCATGTGCTCACAAGCTGTGCAGTTCAGACATGCACATGCCACAAGCACGGATAACCTGAACACACTATGACTCAGTGCATGGGCATGGAGTGAAACAGGGCAGTCAAAGGGACTTTGAAAAAGCATCCTCAAAAAGCTTCTTCTCCTTCTTGAAAATTCTCCCTTCTGTGCAAATGCAAGCTAATACAAATGATTTAAAGAGTTGGGGTCTCAAACTCTACTCCTAACAGTTCCCTGTAAGGGAGCAGCAGCTGGACTGTTTCCTGTAAGGAGCTGGAGGGAGAGTGGCTCTGTCTGGCCCAAGGGAGGAGATAATGCGAAGTTAAACAATTCTGTGAGAGTGGAGGACTGAATCTTTCCATGGCTGCAGTTTCCATCATGCATTTCCCAGCACACTTGCCTGCCACCCCTTTGAACCCACATCTCCCATGTGACAGAGCAGTGATCTGGCTGCTGAGCCACTAGACTAATATTGTTCTTTTAATCTCACAAAAATGTGTTATAAAAGAGTTGGATTCACATGAGAAATTAAGTATAAGATCTGTCCTCATAAAGACATTATACCATGAATGCTCTCTTTCTGCTGGTTGCAAGAATAGGTGGCTCAAGGGTGAAAGGGTAGCATTTACATTTAAATACACCTATTGGAATTGCACAAACAGAAGGCTAAAACTACTGCTCTCTCTCTGAATAATTTTAGAGTTTGATGCTTTTTTTTTTATACAGCAGCAGCAGCATTTTTATTATTATTTACATATTCAAAAAAGGGAAACGAGATCCTTAAGATCACATAAAATAAAGCAAAGAAGGTCTTTGTGCTAGCGGGATAAATGGATAAATCTTTTCAGACTAATTATTTTACCTTTTTCATCTGTATGTGCCACTCAGGAGGTTAAATCTAGATTTGGACCAGAGCTTTCTCTGCTGTTACATTAACTGATAGTGCTGGCTGGGTGGATGCTGTTTACATTTCCCAGAGAAAGTGAAATGCATATTTTATTTTTTTTTTGTATCTGCCAAACCCAGATTTACCCCATGATAAAACAGAAAGCTCCTTAACACTGGCAGAAAACAGAAACTGAAACGGGGTGGAAAGAGCACTTGGTGCCAGGGTGGCCTGGCAATCAGGGTGCAAGCTCAGTGAAACTCTTGAAATTCACCCACTTGACTCAGGTCATGGCATATTCCCTTTTCCCTCTAACATCTTTCTCCCTTCTGTGCAGTGACAGGCTTATGTGCTGGAGTTGCAAAAAGTCCTGAACTTATCTTTGTTCTTTGGGATTTCTGATTGAAGGGGGGGGAAGGAAGTGTACTTTCCTTGATTTTTTCTTCGCATTTTTCGATGGCTCTTTTATCATGATTTTCCACTACCCACACAAGACCCAAAACCAAACATCATGAATAAATGACTTAAAATTACAGTGTAGCTGGAAATCAGAAAACAGGAACTGCATGCTGAAGAATTTTTGCACACAATCCACAATGTGCATTAAATTGCCATATAACATATAGCTAATAACACTAGTCACTAAAAATGTTCCAGATACCTCTGAATAGTAAAGAACTTGAAATCCAGATGTGGATGTGGCCGTTTCTTAATGTGTAGTTAATAATTTTTCCTTTGAATATGTATATAAAACTGCTATGTTAATATATAACCTAGGACAGTGGGAAATCCTAAGTAATTTTTTAAAGAATTAATGAAATTATATGGAATCTCTGTGAGGTAAAATGATCATATCATCAAAATGCATGCAAAGAAAGAAAGAGTGAAGGAGTCCATATCTTCATGTTCAGTAACCCTCTATGCGTGTTTTTTTGGGGTATTTCTAATTGTATTTTTTTGTGGTTTTTAATAGTTTTGGCCTTTACAACACTGCATGGCTGTATAAAACAAAACAACATGTCCCTTAGTCTTCCCAGTCTATCACTCTTAGTCCTCCTAGTATGCTTTCCTAGCTTTTATGTTCAAAGAAATGCTGAATTATCTTTCCGGTATACTTTCTTGATTTTTTCCTAATTTTATGTCAAGAACTCATCAGTCATCTTTTTTTCTTTTTCCAAATCAAGGAATCCTCTGCCACCTAAACTCCCCACATAGAGAAGCTTTTCTGCATGCCAGTTAGTCCTTGTTGCACCCTGCCTTAGCTCTCCTCCTTCTGCTATGCCTTTTTGAAAGTAAGGGGATCAGAGGTGTGCTCAATATTCACCCTGAACACATTCTGCATTG
Organism: Lepidothrix coronata; assembly: GCF_001604755.1. Classification (NCBI taxonomy): domain Eukaryota; kingdom Metazoa; phylum Chordata; class Aves; order Passeriformes; family Pipridae; genus Lepidothrix; species Lepidothrix coronata. Next base: position 3,907,594 of record NW_016690213.1, on the reverse strand, counting down.
TTATCCCTTCCATTCAAAAGGACTCTTGACATCCTGTGTGCTGTCTGACTGCTAGTGAGCATTGGGATGATGTTTTCATGGAGTTTAAGCATCCATTTTAAGGAGGAATTATTCTCTTGACCCATGGATACAATAGGGCCACATTACCTAATGTAGCAGATTTTATGTCCTCTGCAGAGCAGTTTAGACAATGTGAATTACACACTTGTGTTTTGAACTTATAGTGCAGTGAAGGTGTCTCAGTGCTCCAGAAGGAGAAATCCCTGCCAGCCAGCCCTAGCCAGCCAACAGTGAATATTAAGTGCCTCAGCTCATTGAAAATTTAGACAAAAATTTTCTTCTGAGGAACAAAATAACAAGTAAAGCCCGTGGAGGGGATGGTAGATGTTCTGAGATTCTGGTTCCTGGCCTCAGCTTCCTGTTTTCAAAAGTAGTGTAATATAAAATATTGTTATTCCCAAGAGAAAGAACCAGAATCAATCTACTACCACTATCTGATAGTAATTTTTCTTTTTTCTGGAGAAACATTCTGGGAACTTCCAGGTCAAAGAAGGTAGCCTACAGTTACTTTTGTGTTCTCATATCATTAGACTGTGGTCGGAAGATGGCACAAGTTGCCGTTTGAGGTTAGAATCAGACACCTCCATTCAAATTCAGACAATTTTATTGGAGATGGGCCAAGAAGTTTATGCTAAAAGTTTAGTATCATTAAGTTACATCAAGCATAGCTCAACTACAATCAAATACTAATTTCCCAGCTTGAGGGTCTTGTTTCACACTCTGAATGATTAAAATACAGCCTGATCAAACAGAGTTTGTGAGACAAATGCAAGCTCTACTTAGAGGTTAACAACCTGAATTCTCTCTCATACCAGTTTTACGGTTATTTAGCTCCATTTACTTTGGTGGAATGAGTCCTGATTTACAGCATTGCTCCAGTGTGGGTTTAAAGCTATGGTATACAATAGCTGTGCTGATGCCAGGCCTCTGGGAGCAAAGCATGTTTGCATTGTGCCTGCCACAGTACTATCAGTTCTGAGGCCCTAAAAAAATCTTCATGAAATCTTGATCCATAGAGAACACATTTGCAAAAAATTATTTTGGTTTCTTATTTTTGGCATTATTTCATCATTTAATATCAGTTATGAGGGATTTTTTCCCAGTGATTTGTCATTTACCAAGGTAATCCTGGAGTTTTAAATCAAATATATAGGTCAGAGGTTTACAAGGTCCATATTTGAGCATATTTTTGATTGGAACAGACACCGTCAACCTGAAATTAAATCGCAAAAATGCTGTCAAATTTAAAAACAAAAACCCAGAAACTAAACAAATAGAATTAGTTATTTTTGGACTTAGAAATTAGTTTACCTTCTATCACCTCTCCCAAATGTGATTTTAAGTTTGCACACAATAGACTACCATTTCTTCAGTTTGACGTGCACCACCATAGGAGGTCTCCTGTGCTGCTTCTTACTTCATATTGACTTCCTAGGGTAGAGTAGGCAGGAAAAAACATCTGACTGAATGCATCTGATCAAGGAATGAGGATCTGTGTTCTTAGCTTGACTCACATTGGCACAAAATATTTCAACTGTGGGGAGGCTCAGCAAGCTGACCATGATGAACTTTCAGTCTGCCTCACCGCCAGGTAGATACAACTTTGCCTGCTGCACTTCTCTTTTACGATCTTTAGCTCATGTACGCTGAGGATATGGAAAAGCACATGTAATTTTGATGTCTCTCCGGTGTACCTTTTAAATCACCAGAGTTCCCTTTTCACAGTCCTTCGCAACTCGTTTGTCATGGAAAGCTGCAGAAGGATTTTCCTTGTGAGGCAGGCCTTGTCTGCTTATCCAGTGCAATGGCCATGTTCTTTGGAGAAGAGATCAGCTCTCTTCTCTTTCCCCATAACATAACCTGAAGTGGAGCAGAAACATCAGAAGTGCAGGGCAGCATTAAAAAGGTTTTGTTTCCTGAGACATGTCATTGTTTCTCAGTTCCCCACAGCAGAAACTTTAATGACCTTTCCAGAATGTGTAAGCCACCTGAGTCCAAGACTCATGTTAATTTTGATGACTTGATATTGAGTTATGATTATTTCTAGCAGGGACAATGTTTTGCAACATCATATTTAGGATAATAGTAAATAAAACCATACTCCCTTGTCTCCCTAAAAAACAACCCCACCATGGTTATTTACCCGATGGGTCTTGGGAGGCTTTAAGGCCATCGCAGATGTCAGGGTTAATGCAAGACAGACTTTGCTGAAAGCAGGTAGCTGTAGTGCCACCTCTCTACTTCTCTTCCTTCCTGCCCTCAATCCTAACTTTAGGGAGCAGATAGAATTTTTTTCTTATGTGCCTGACTTGCTGGGAGAGCCACATAGCTGTGGTCTGTTTGCTCAACATTAGCTGTGCTGCCCAAGTGTGAAAGCAAGCATGGAGTGTAGATTCTCTCTGACTTCTGTGGGATCTGGAGCAGATCCATGAGGAATGCTACTGTTTTCAGCACTTCCCTTGCTCTGCCTAAGACCAGGCACACTGAGATATGAATGTTGTTACAGCTGCCACATACTATATGTAAGCCACGTGTTGATGATTATTGCTTTAAACTAGAAGGTCTTTATTTAAAATGTTTTCTTCCATCTTGAACCTACCACATTTTGTGTGATACTTAAAGTAAGGGTTTCTATTTTTAATGTTATTAACAGTATACCTGGAATCTACATAATATCACAGTTTGTATTTATAAAAAAGACTATTTATTTATTTATTGTGCAGACAGCTTTATAGGAACAAAGAACTAGCTCCTAATTAATTGAAACAAATTGACCTATTCATTTTTCAATTGTTTGTATCATTTTGTGTTGTGGTTTGTTTATTAATTCTAGGTCTGCTTCAGTCCACTCCCTCAATAATAGTGCTTTTCTTTAAAATATAATGAACTGTGTTCCATTTTGGAATGCTGCATGGTCAAATCATGTCACTCCTGTCACCCTGCTGAATGCCATGTTATGCTGCCAACGTTTGGAAGCACTGACTGCTGGCTTTGGCAAGACTGGAAAGGAAAGGAAGACCTGGACACATTGACTACATCTAAGCTATTAAATAAAGTTAGTGAGAGACTTTTCCTAGAGGCCAACTGGCATGAAAGAGCTTGAATTCATGTAGCTAAACTGTCTTGCTCTCCAAATCACAGTGGCCACATCCAAAATATCTACTGGAGATGGTGCCTGACCCAGGTTAATACCCAAGCTGTGCTTTGGCATTATCTGGAAGAGCATTAGCAGGCTTGGGCCAAAACTATATCAGGAACCATTTTAGTAGTATGGACATTTTCAGGCCCATGTCTTGCAGGTCTTGTTTAGTTTATTCCATGCCAGAGGGAAACCTCAGTAATTCTGCCAGGAGTCAACAGGAAACTCCTATTGGTCTCAGTGACCAGAAGCTACTGAGAAGTATAATCATTAAGTTGTTCACCTCCTTCACATTTGGATTCTTTTTCTCATTCTATTTCTTTACCAAATGAGTACTGAAATGAACATTTTTTACATACAGTAATAAAATTGGGTTGTTACCTGCTCAAAACTTGTTAGTTTTGAACTACCAAGAGGTTTTTCACACAGGCTAAGCCTTTGGGAAAGCCAGCTTCAGCTCCCCTCCCTAACAAAGGATCTCATAAGGCTTTGAGCAAGTAACTAAGAACTTGTGTGACTCAGCACCCAGTTTGGATAAAGGGGTAAAAAGCTGTGAGCTGTTGTGATACAAACACACCAGATGGTTAAGGTCACATAAACATGCTAAACTGAAGGGAACATAAAACTCCCTTTGATTTCGGTGGCAACTTTTTTCACATCTCTGGGAAGGGAATTTATTTTAAACCCTGCAAAAAGGACATGAGTATGATGACCCCTATATCATGCTCTGTGTTTCTAGAGATAACTCTGTTTACTGGTACTCCAATTATCCCATGTAATACTGTAATTCACAGTACTATGTTATACTTCTGCCTGCAGCAACATAGATCAGAATCGGCAAATCGGGCTATAATCTTTTTCTCTATTCTAAAGATAAATGACAGTGAAGGCGAAGTAGATTTAAAAAGCTCATTATACAAAATTATTATATTAGGCCATGCTGTATTACTGAGATTACTTACATGTATTGAATTAAACCATGATTTTCCAATTCTGCGGCAGCAGAATTGGGACATTTTAATCATTGCATTATCAGTTTGGTAAGTAACTACTATCCTGAACTGCTGCTCAAAATGAAAAAAAACTGTGTTGTTTTATCCAGAAGGTTTCTGGTTTCTAGTGCTAGCCTTTACTTTTCTTAGAGCTAATATATGATTGAATTACTGAAGCTGACAAGTACTGATCTCAACAACATTTAAGGTAATGCATATTTTGCCTCAGGTTTGCTACAAGCTGAGTGTGCTGTTAATTAATGCAGTCATTTGATGTGCAGCACCTTGCTGAACCATGAGAACTTGATTTTGTGCTTTCACCCAATGTTCCTTTTAGAGTGAAAAGACTCTTTCTTTTTTAATTGACCTATTCATGGATCAGTCTCATAAAAGAGGTTGTAGAACCTAACATGTACATAGTCATACCTGGCCCAGGCTGTGAGAATCTTATTTAATGAAAATGTTGTGAAGAAAAGAGTTGGGTTGTTGCTCAGAATGGTTTACTTAGAAATGGATGTTTTTTCCCTGAGCTGGATTTTGAAAAGCAGGAAGTATGGCAAAGCAGAGGGGAAATATTAGACCAAAATTTAATTTTGCCTCTTTTCCTTCCTTTTCTATGTTGCCCACAGTTATGAAGCACTCTCCCATGAATGCTTGCATATGGCAGTGGCTCTACTCAAACCTACTGAGATCTTTGCATCAGTTAAGGTTTGCAAGGCCATAATGTGTTTATTTTTGCAGATTGATCTTATGAGAAGTCAAAGAGGGCTTGCATCTCGCTCCTACTGATAATGGCGGTATTGAAAGTGCTCCATGCATTCCAGGGCTAATGCTCCTTTGGAAGTACCTGCAGATTCCTTTGGTCTTCACCCGAGAAAAGCCTGACTCCTCTTTAAAAGAAGAAAACAACCAAAACCTAAGATACAAAACCTCAACACAATAGTTGTAATGGCCCAAATAAAATATAAAACCCCCAATTTCAGCTCAAGCACTAATTCTGGGGAGCCTTGGGATTAGAGGCTTGAAGCTTGACCCAGGGATGAGTGTCTCCATGGTCGTTTTGTGGACAGAAGGATGCAGGCTCTGCCCATGTGTGAGTGAGCTGCAGTGTGCAAGGACGTAGCTCAGTGGCCTGAGCTGGTACTCCCTGCCTGTTGGCAGAGGGTATCACCAGAGACTCCATGCTTGTTCACTAGGCACAGGCTCTGAGCTGTGCTATGCAGCCCTCACCCCAGGCTCTTTTTGACCCTCTTTAGCTGCTTTAAAGATGGATCCTTTCAGCTTATATTCTCTCTCACAATTTGCTCTATTCCCTTCTCGCCACCCCCCTCCGCCACCCCCACCCTCCCACCTCTATTTCCACAACTGGACTTACTTTTCCATACTTCTCATTCCACCATCTATCCACTCCATATGTTTATATTTTCCTATTGCTGAGGCACGGCGTGCTGACCTGCCTGGACAGAGCTCCTTTATCACACAGATAAACATGATGTCCCCCTCACATAGAGTTTCTATCATGTGTGACCTTTCATCTTGAACTGCTATGACCTTTTTTTTATTAATGCTGTACTGTGCTGCTTGCAGAAGCCAGGAAAGAAAATCTTTTGTTTCTAGATAGAATACTGCTAAAGGACATGATACGGTCTTGTTTTTAATCCAGCTAATTAAAATCTGCATGTGCAGTGTAACTGAGAACGCAGCCTTCGCCCACCACTTTCCCACAGGCAGGGAATAAAGGCCTTTAGTGCAGCAGCAGCTAGCCACCCTTGGATAACAGAGAACAGAGCCCACAATTCATCCCAGCTTTCCTTATCATATCTGCGGAGGGCTTTCCCCTCCCTCCCTCCTCCTCTCTCTCCATGGAATCACTTACTGTAGCTATGTGCCTCTATACATCACTTCAGAACGTAATCAAGTTAAAAATACGTTAGCTCGCATTTATCTATGCTCCAGTGAACTCCAAATATAATTCATTTCTAGTAAAAAAGAAAAAAAAAGAAGAAAGAGGGGGGACAAAAGGGAGGGGAAAAGAGAAAGAGAAAGAAAAAAGAGAAAGGAAAAGAAAGAAAAAGTGTCTATTTCTGATCAAATATCAACCCTATTTGTTTTAAAACTGTTCTGCCAAGAACTAACTGAATATCACAGTTTAGCAGTTTACACTTTTGTGTGTTCATTATGTTGGCTTTTTTGGATTTGCTGGATGGTTGTGGTTGTTACTAAGGCTGGTTTTTATGTGTGTGTGTGTCAGGGAGAGGGTGCCATGGAATTTTTTCTTATGAAACATTTCCTTGGTTAGTTTTTCACTTGTTGGTTTTTGTTGGGTAACTGAAGTGAGGAAGGAGGAGGAGAAGGAAGGCAGCCTGGTGGGAGGGAGCAGTGAGGACAGAATGGGAAGCACTAAAATTTAGCCTCCACCTGTTTTCTCTTCCTTCAAGTCATGTTTTATATGATGATGATGAGGTCATCAGGAAGCATAAAAATGTGCCAGGAGATTCGAAACTTGGAAGGAGATTGTACAATGTGAGTAGAAAATACATTTCGGTGCATGTACAGAAGCCCTTCCCCCAGTAATGCACACAAACAGGCTTTCTGTGGGCATTCCCTGGTAACCCACACAAAGAGCTGCTCAAACAGCTGTGCCTTTGGCTAAACACCATCCAGAGGGCTACTACAGAAAATGCTGATTTTTAGGCATTAACTTCACTAACACAAATTCAGTGAAATATGCTTACAGTTATTAAAGGAAGGGATTGTGAATCCTGAGTAAGTATGCAACACCTTGGGAAATTCTTTCCATTATTTATCAGTAATGAATTATTCATATGTGTGCTGTACTCAGGGAATGATTAAAGAGATATGAAAAACAATGTTTTGAAATCTAATAAGGCTTATTAGGTAACATCAGTCTAACTAAAGCACCTAACATCACAATTTTTAAATATCTAAATATTTTTAAAACAGACAACAGAAAGAATAAAAAACATCAGCAGTACTATGCTGCCAATATATTAAAATATGCTATGTTGATCAAACACAATAGTGCTTCTCATCACAATTTGGTTATCTTATGCTGAACTCTATAAGCACAAATAAAAATCTGTACACTTTTCTGCTTTTACTGCCTATGGAAGGATAGTATTAAATAAGAAATAGCTATTATTATATTTACATGATTTCAATGTATTATATTTACATGAGACATCATGGAATTACACCAAGCATAGGTTTTTATGTGCTCTGGAATTAGTGTGTAATCAGTAGAACAGTGATAGCCAAGAAGACATTTATCTGTATTTTACCAACTTAAGATTTTCTTTTTTTTCATATTTTGAAGAATATATTCAATAATTGCTCTTCAATAGTGACACCTATTTTGACACAGTAAAAAGGTTGTTAGTGTCAAGTCACATATTTTTTATAAAATAAGTGTTTGCTTATTGCATAAGCAACACAAGATTTATGAAGCTTCATGTATTCCTTTTAAGTGGGCTAATCCTAATAAACATGGTATTTTTTTATTGTTACTTAGCAGTCTTCCTTAAGCATTAAAATTAATTTGGATTTTGGGGCACAGCTACAATTTTTATGGGCAGATCCAATGTTAAATAATGTCTTGTAATTCCAAGTAACTAATAACATAAATTAAGATGGTGATTATTGTTTTTGTCACTAATAACTGTTGTTGCAGAGCACTTAAGGAGAAGGTGCACAACAAGAGCTGAAAATCACACATGGCAAACAGCATGGCATAAATTGCCTCTCCAAGTTACTGAAGAAAGTTGAACATCAGGATATGCTAAAGGTCAGCCTTAATAATGGGGCATGTCTTAGATTCCCACAGTCAGCATTTAATATACTGAAAATCAGAATGCCTTTACTAAGTCCCTAAATCACTTCATACACTCAAAACTGCATCAAAAATGTTTAGCTTATCATGGGACCCAGAAGTATTTACGAGGTGGTTGCCGATACACTTGAAGAAAAGGGGATCAAAATGGCATTCTGTATTCTCTCATGCAGGACCATTCAGACATTCGGGTTCATCTGTGTCATCAGCAACTACAGGGATTTCTCACCGGTGATACCATGGAAAATAAGACCGTGACAGAAGGGCATACCTGAAATTTTGTATCAGTTTTCAAAGTTTTCAGAGTTTCATGGTTTATACCTCTACTTTTTAAGCCACTCTAAATCTTGTGCACCTCAGATATATCTGATCTTCCATAATTAAGAGAATACTCTACATTAAGTGAAAGTTCAGAAAACTAAAGAGGCTGTCAATGTCATAGATGGCAGTTCTTTAAAATCTTCAGCTATGGCTGCAGAAAGACACCTTTAAAATGGCTGTTCTTCTTTCCTATAGTAACCTCATATCAAAGCAACTACTTAAATCAGTGTCAAAAGAAATGAAAAGAATAATTGTGATTAAATTTCTTTTGACACTACAAATTCCTCTCACAATCCAATTGTCAGATTTCACTGCATCCCTTCCAAACAAAAGCTGGCTAGCCCAATTGTGCAAGAAAGTTTTATAAGGGTCGGTTAATCATGCCCTTTCTACAAATGATAAAGACCATGGCAGTAATGCCTCATCCAAACTCATGATTCAGGGGGACAGTAGGAGGCAGCTGCTGAATTGCAAACAGATTATGAGTCACCCTCTCTCTGACTCTTAAGTAAAAAACCCAAACCAAAACAATAATATGATTAGAAATTACTTTCCCTACCCTCAGAGTTGAGGAAGAGAGTGGCAGCCCATCTGTTCTTGCAAAATAACAAGGTGAGTTTATTACTGGTGGTGAAAGGAGTAATGTAGCCACATAGCTCTGGAAATAGAAGAGTAATGCTGACCAAATAATCATGCCAAAGTCAGGTTTTACCTGCTGAGAATAATTCTATGTAAATAAAAGATGACTTGGGAGCTTGGGATTTGGTCGACTACTAGCATAGTAGTCACAACAATAATCCTAATAAGTAGTTATTAGTCATAGGAACAGAGTGACAGCTCTTGTTAGTTATAAATATAGATGTAATTATAGATAACTAATTATTTATAATTAGTTATATTATTAGTTATAATTTATAATCAGCAATGGGAAGCCTGTGGTAACAGCGGGAACCCAAGGCTGGTTTTCCTTCAGGTACCTGGCAAAAAAAGTGCGGTGACTTTTGCCAGGTACCTCCCCTCAGCAGAAATGGAACAGGGGTAACTACTTAGTCATGGCATTGTAAAGACTTCTTTCGATTCATTTATTCCTCATCTGTCGATAAGGTCTCAATTTTTTCCTGGAACATGATGGAGCAAGGTGAACTTCCATTCAGGGTTTAGCATAAAATTAAAAATGAGTCCCTGCAAGCACTTCTCCATCTTTGGTAAGAAGCCTGGATCCCTTTAAAGGAAAATGAACTGTAATCTGTTTTTACAAATTCAAGCCTCATGCTGTTCCCACTCATGTTGGTTGGATCAGTGTGCCCATCTTCTCCAACATCAGATTTTCAGCTTTCCCTGCAAAAAATAAAGTCCTGGACTGTATCTTCTACCCAACATCAGGAAGATAGTTTTGGACAAGTAGAGTATCCAAAGTGCAGTTTTCTGAAATTGTGCCCACAAGCAACTAGCCAGAGTTTAGCTCTCTCAATTTGTTCACTGCAAATGAGGATGACAGTATTATGACATTTAACATCAATACAGTAATCCAAAGAAAAGCAAAATAACGTTTTGTGCATTTTCTGGTACCAAGGGATTGCTATTTACTGCTGCTATTATTTAGAAATACCTACATACATATATGTAGCCTTTCTAATTTTCTCAAATGGGAACAGGATTATATCTGAGCAAGCTAGATAAATGTTTACTAATGTGACTAAAATAATTCATGTTTCATCTCACTTTTACCTTTTTGTATACTGAGATTTTGAATAATTTCTCTCAGACAGACAAATGCTATGCATACACATGGTCCAACACTTCTACCTTGCTCCCTATCACCATAGAACGATTGGAAAAATCTTTCCACTTGCATGAGGTCAGGTAGGACATTGGTAGCAGCAGACCTGTTACTGCCACTGCCATACTTTTTGGGTTCCAAACAGCCGAAATGTGGTAAATGCATCCCTGACAGCAAAAAATGGAACATCTCTGAAAGTTCAGTTCCAAGTTTATCCAGCATCAGATCTGGCATAATTTGTTTTTCAGAGGTGAACGTGTGAGTTCTTAGAAGGAAATACGCTTGAACACATGTAGTTGAAGTTTACCTCTGACGACATCTTTGGGAAACACACTGGGACAACTCACAGGGACAAGGCATGCATAAAACCTACAAGCTCTTTACCAGGTGGAAAGTCGTTCTGTGACAACTAAGAGATGAAATGAAACAAAAAAGACTGAGTTCAACACACATACAGTTTCTGAATGAAGGCAATAAAAAGGTCAGGAGAGCAATCTGAGTGATCAGCAATGTGGTGAGGCGCACACCGATAGTCCATTTCAGGTGTGCTTTCATTCAGCTTCTTGTTTTGAGAAAACATCCTTTCAAGCTTATTTTTTGCATCTGCAAGCTAGTTACCTGGATTAGCCTGACACTTAACTTGTGCGCTGTCACTTTGCTCTCTTTCCTGCTAGGGCTGTCTTTGTCGATGCCTGGTCTTGGTGCTTGGAGCTCGAGCTCAGAGTGCTGCATTTTTTGCTTGTACATGACAACATTCATGTTCCTATTTCCTTGGCTTTGCTTCTAGAAGTCTATTAACAAACATTAATTTTTTTTTATTGTCTGCCATTTTTTTTCTTCTGTAAAATGATAGCTGTCATGTCTTGAAGCTCAGTAACTGTCCTTTATATAAACCCTCAAATTTTGATCAAAATTCTTTGATCTCTGTTTAATTTCTTTCTCTGAATTGCTTTCTTTTAATTTCTAGTTATGGTATTTTCCTCATCTTTTGTCTCAAATGCTTTTCTTCAGATAGGATTTTATTTTCTACTTTCTAACTCTGTTCTCTCTCATATTTCAAAGTGCTTGAAACTTTCTGATCCCTTATAAAAGTCCTTGCCTTAGACATGCTTTTAAAGAGACTCAGATGCTCGCACCATGCTTTTTCTGAATTTGTTTATTTTGGAGATTACTGTTCTGATGAATTAAATTTTTGACTCTTCCATTTGCATCTGGTAACCTAAAAGTTAGGTGGTCTTCATGTCACTTGTGAGGTTAGGATTTCATTTCTTTCTTTGTCTATGAACAGCCAAGATCATAACTAGTTTCTCCAGTGAAGATCAAATGTTGCTATTGGAGCTAAACAAGGTTCTGGAGGGACCATTTTCTTAAGAGTAGTGAATTTAGGAGGCAAATGTAAATTTTCTTAGTGTGATGAAACATAATGTACTCCTGTGAAGGATGTTTTAAAAAAGTGAGAAGTGTTTATTAATCATGCTTTGAACTTAGTATATGAGTTGACTTTTCATGTCTGACTTTGACTTAATTAACTGTCAAATACTATTAATGAAAATACTGTTTTAATTTTTTTTCAGAAATTATTTGTAAGCTGCCTTGAAGAAGAGCCCAGCATAAATTTAAGCAGTTGTAAAACTCCTCCTTCCATTTCTAAGTCTTTACTCCTGGAATGAATCCTGCTAAAGTCCCTGGGAGTAAGGGAAAAAAGCAGCTGGGCCATGATCTTGGAGAGTTGCTACTCTCATTCTTACTAGAGCTTTGTCTTGCCTGGTATCCTGCTTCATTTCTGTCATGTTCATTATGGAAACAAATTATCCTTTGTCAGTGTCTTCCTGGTAGATTTAAATAATTCTTAGCAGATTAGTGAGGCACAGGTTTTCTCTACAGAAATTCTGCCAATGTGACTCTGTGGCATACTGAACATCCAGCCATTTTATTATTTCACTTTTAATGACCATTTCAAAGTAATGCCCTGAAAAACCAGTAGAGACTCTTCTAAATAAAGGTACAGCACTTGGTACCTCTAGTCTTCTGAAACACACAGTTGTTTACACACAATCTGAATTTCAGTTTCTTCACAACTTGCATGTCTTGTGGGTCTGGTAATTTTTAAAAAATTTCATATATTGGCAATTCAAAATCTTGCACAGCTGCTCCTCCTTATTACCCCCCACCCAAAAATAACCTCCCAACAAAGTCCCCCAAAAAAGCCAAACCCAAAAAACAAGAAGCTTTAAGATAAGTAATCCCCTGATGTTGTGAGCAAAGAAAACTGACACAGGAAAATAATTCAACTCTCCAATTAAAAGCCTCAGCTTTTCTAATTGCTTTCTTTTAGNGATCTAATGCCACCACTGACTGTTGTATGAGTCTTTTACTTCTGATGGACTTATTTTCTTTTTCCCACTAGCTCTCAGCTTGTGATAAACACTCCAATTCATGCCCTAGCTTCCTGTTCCTGATATGCAAAACACATGTCAGAACAACTGGCCTAACTAGAGAGAGAAACTATGAAATGTAAGACAGGAGAAGTACAAACACCAACTCAGTATAAGCTTTAGGATGTTAAAAATGACATTTTGGAGATTTTGGAGATTCTAGTGATTCAGTTGTGTAAACGAATCTGAGAATTTTTTTTCATTGCTAATATAAATTTCTTTGGCTTGTAAAAATTCAACGAACACATGGCTGTTTCTCATTAGTGGTGGCTGTCACTAAAATGAATATGTTGCTGAGTGTTCAGTTTCTGGGAAACGTGGTTGAAACACGAGCAGCTCTCTCGATGCAGAGCTCAGAGTCAGATGTTTTCAGAGGGGATGTTCCCCATTAAGTAATGACAGAAAACCATACGGAACGCATTACAAATTGAAATACTGATTGATGAAGTGCCTGTGGTCAGCTTTCTGCAGAAATGAGAATTTTGAACGTATTATCACGTCAGCATGGAATTGATCTCACGTGCAATCACATTTTGTTTTCATTTCTTTTTTGCTTTACAGTCTCACACGTGCTGTTCCAGATCGTGTTTATAGCAAGCAGAACCTCAGACTGAAGGAAATAAAGCATCAGCTTTGAGCTCTGATGTTTCATTGATTTAGCCCCATTCATAGAGCCAAATAAGTCTGAGTTTGTTCACACAGCTGGTGAGCTATAAACTCTTTCTCCCTGTAGTAAACTTCTTCCCTCCTTCCCAAGAGCTGGGAGAGGGGACTCAGAGTTTGCTGGAGCATGCAGGCAGTGGGGAGGGAGGAGTGGGGTCACCTGGTCAGGCAGAGTGGGTCCTGTGCACGTTTGCATTTAGCAGACTAAAAGCTCCTTTTTGTCTTTCCCGAAGTAGATGTTTTCCTTTTCCCACTTAACTCATTTGCAGGGGTTCAGTGAGGAAAATCAACTGGTTCGTGTTGACTTTAGGGCAAGATTGCTTGGTTGTTTGTATTCAAGATACTTATTACTCAAGTTGCAAGTTCAGGTTTGTCTCAAATACAGTGACCTCTTCTGTTTTACACAGAAAGCAAACAGGGCTGATCATATGAAATGTGTATAGCTATTCACTGTGTACACAGATCGCAAATGAAAGTATGTGTGAGCCACAGCATATTTAAAGAAAAATATATAGTCAAATAGTAAATTTAGAAACTTAGGTGAAAGAATCTATTTCTTTTTTTGCCAAACAGTTCTTAAATGGTTCTTCAGTAAAAGCCTGAGCTGGAATAGGCTTAGACACATATTTAGCACAGTGTTATGAACACTTGAGTATTTCTGTTTTTGAGATCCCAAGATGAGATTATTAGAGTGGTAAGGCACATCAGGTGTGAGAGCCAAGTCTTGCTTATGCCTTTGCTAATGGAAACTCAGTCAAGTGAATGAAGTTGCTTGGTTTACATTTGCACAGCTGAGGCCACAGGCTGCTCCAGGACTCAAAAATTTGAACATAAGGAGAAAATAATAATCAAATGTCTGCTATGCCTAGAAATGTGAACAGTGGACTGGGTCTAAGAGTTAAAAACAAGGAGAGAGAAATATCAGGTATTTATGTAAAGCACAAGGATTAACTTTAGGGTCTATTTTTTTCATAATCATTGATTTCAGAGAATCAGACCTGATTATTCAGAATTGTTGAGAATGCACAATCCTTAGCTAAATTCTCTGAAAACAAAATCTTTGAGGCTTACGGCAAAGAATTTTAACTCTCCTAGCCTTCTTAAATACATGTGAGTGCTTTTTTTATTTTTCTAAGAATTAGACATGGCAAACTGTCTTTCAGAGATCTGATTTCTGCCCTTCAGACTTCTGCAGATGTTCTTGAAAATGCAGAACAAATGTACCTTGCTGATAAACAATTAGTTACTTTTCACTTTGTGTTTATTCTTGACAGAAATCTGTATTGGTATGTAAGCAAACAGTAAGGTTTAAGTGCTTCATTAATACAAAGGATAAATAAATGTAGAATAAAATGAACAAAAATTTACAAGGAGCTGTTCAGGAATATCAGATTTTAAGTTATCTATAGCCTTCATAATTATTTTGATGTTCCTGTGTTATTAAAAATGTAATGCAAACATCATAGTGATAGTAATGATGAGTTATTAACTGATATTCTACTACCTTTCAGATATTTAATTTGTGAGACACTAGAAGTATTTTTTATAGTGATGTTTAGTCATTGGTAACAGATACAGACTTTTAATGGGTCTGAAAGGCTTTGTGGCAGGAAGAAGGTTGAGAGAGATGCAACTATCATTCAGATCACCTTCCTCATGAACAATTTTCTTACAGTACAAGAAGAACTTGCAGTCTTCATGGCTCTTCATACCAGCACTGTGAGCTCTGCTCTCATAACTGTTGCAATTGTACTTTTAGTATTGTCCAGGAATTTCAAGTTTGGGCTTAGACTGGGCACAGATCAGGAAAAACTCACTGAGCTGTTACCTGGCATGAGCTTCAGATCTCATGAATCCTGCTAGTCTTGAAGGATGAAATATTCCAAAGTCCTCACTGAGACTGTTCCCCCAGCCTAAGATGAGCAAAATTCATTGGATAGGAGAGCATCTCTGGTGAGGAAAGGGAAATATTGGTGGCATTTCCTCAAATCTTGTGTCTATTTCAAGAACTGTCAGTGTGGGACATCCCATAGTGCACTGTTTGGTCTGGGATAGATGGTTGAGGCTTTGGTGCCAGAAAGACTAATTAGTACTGTACTGGGTACACGCTTGCACATTTCTGACAGTGCAGTCAGTAGATAGATTTTGTGACTTCTAGGCTTGCTCTGCTATGACAGGAAGCAAGGGTGTGATTCCTGGCTCCTAAAGCTGCTCCAAGCAAGGACTGAGCAGGCTTGTCCTGCAAACCCCTGGCTATGCATTTGAGCTGCTCTCCTGAGCTGGAACTAGGACTGATGTGTATGTGTGGTAAACAAACAGAGCTGCAGAGCGAGGTTGGTCAAATGGATTATCTCCAGGCATGGGCTGCCTTTTTTCTTTCAAGCACTAGGCACTCTAAAACTGATAGACTACATCAATGAACTTGAGATTTTCCCATGGATCAGATTAAATTGGGAAATTCCTCTTTCTCCCTCCACTGAAAGTTTCTAAGTTTCTATTGGGATCTAAATCAGGAAGTTAAGAATATAGATATTATTGAATTTATCTTCTCCAGGACTCTGTTTGTTCTTGTATACATGAAGATAACAGCATATTTTGTCTCAGATAAAAATGTTGAGACAGCATTATGTGAATTGCCATAGATGTTGTTACCATTTTCCTCAAATATGTTTTGTTGAGAGTGAAGATCTGTCAGTATAATCAGCACTAATACAGATTTCTATTTTCTTTCATTATTGTATCTTCTGAAAGGCTTTGTTCGATTTCGTTCCTTTGAGGAAGATTGCTTTATTTTTTAACTTGCCAATTCTTATACATTTCATCAGCCTTAAAAAAATAATTTCAAAATGCTTAAGTAACTGAAGACTTTCTCTCTTTCTCAGATGTGATCTAATGTGGGTCTGGAAATGTTATTACCTGCTATTATATACTAGTGAAACTGGTGTGGTACAGACATCCAAGACTTCTGAAACTCTTGATCTCTTATAGATGATCTGGCACTAGTACAACCACTTAGGTTGTACTAGTATGTGTTTTTATTGAAAAACATCCCAGTACAACCTCATTTATAGATATAAAGGCATCTTATGTTGTTTCTTCCCTGTCCTGATATTTCCCTTCTAGATTGAAATAGGTGATACTGCTAAGAGTAACAGTATAACTGCACCAATATTAGATGTTGTATTAACTACATCTGACATCTTGTTGAAAGTTGCGACAGAGACTCCTAAGTGCTAGTCTGTTCCGAAACCAAGATTTAAGGTCTAATTCCACAAAACTTCTTTGCTTTCTTTTTAGATTGAGGCCTTTTGTCTGTTTGGCTCTCTTGGAAGATTTTTTTATGGTTAGATTTATGCTGCCAAATCAGATTGGGATTCAGACTTCGGGTAGGACTTTGGATGTTATTATTTCTGTCTCATAATAGTGATAAGACAAGGGTTAGGAACAGTGTGAATGAAGAGTAAGGCTTGAAGCTTTTGGAGCAGAACTAGCTCTCACTAGAAATGAGTACATGCTAATGTTGCATTTCTTTTTTGGGGCTAATTTTGAGCTTCCCCAGAATTTTTGAGGCAGTCATCTGAGATCTAAACAGCAAGGCTGCCTAAAAAGTAAACACAGGATTTTAGATGTGGTGAGCAGATCAGATTGAATATGAGTTCCAAGAATGTACAAAATTAAATCTGCTTTATTTAGCAGCAGAGCACTTACTGTACAGTGGTAGCACCACACGTGACTCATCTCCAATGTCGCAACACTGCTAACCAGAGAGATTGGACACAGAGATGACTGTTCTTAGCCTTGCTGGGAATACCAGTAAGAAGTCTGCCAGTCGTGCTGTTTCTCATCTCATGTGCTAGTCATATACAGAAAAAAAATATTTTTCCCTACTAAGTCACACCAGGTAGCACCTAAGTAAGTATTACAGCCACTGGATTTCCATAGGCTACTTCAGGACTCCTCCCTTTAGAATACAACTGCTGGGTGATCACATCTGGTCATCAGGGAGCAACTTTGGGCCTACTGATTCAACAGAAAAACTGGTTAGGACCTGAGCTTCCTAGTCAGTATCATGTATTGATCTGCAATTTCAGTTCTTTAGACTATTGATCATGTAACACTAATCGTTACTATTTTCCAGAGTGACATGAGTTTGCCACCACCTTTTGCTTTTCTGGAATGATGTGAGACACAACCCTCACCCCCCAAAAAATCCCCAGACCTTTTCTTTTTCTGCCCATCCCACCTGTATGGTGCAAAACCACCTTTGCTAGAAGGGACATTGGTTATTGCAAAGCCAATATGCATTGTAGAGTTTTGCTTCTTTTTATGCCTCTGATTTTTTTTTTAATTGTCTGATTACTGAAAAGATTAAATACAAAAGGAGGACATAAAACAAAGGTAGTACATCTTTCTTTTTCTCAGGGCCACTCAGCTCACAAGACATCTGAAACAAGAGGGCCCTTCTAAGTCCCAAAGCAAGAGCATGTTTTTCTGTTCATGCTCTCACATTCTCTCTTGCTCTCACTTGCTTTAAAGCATACATCTGACACAAATTAATCTGCAGGGTTTTTAGTCATTTCCCATCCGCTCCTGGGGCAAATTAGACTTGCTGATGTTGTTTTGGCCTAACCCTGAAGCAGCATGAAAGGAATGGCCCAGAGGGAGAGCGAGCATGTTCTCCTTGGCTCTTCTTCCATGTACTCTCTGGCCCGTTCAACAAAAAAACGAGTTCAATTGGCCTGAAAGGCACTGGGAGATTGAAAAACCCTCTGTAGTACCTTAAAGAACCAAAATTACTTAATTAATGTGGAGACCATTATGTGTGGTTACCATATGAATGAGTAAGTGGACTGCCTGAGTTACAGAGCAGGAAAGAGGAAAGGATATCTGAGGTCAGACTTGTCAGGGTAAAGGAATCCTAAACAATGAGGGCATTGGTTTAAGATTTGAGGAAGAATTTGAAAAAGAGCCCTGAGAGTGAAATTAAATGAAGCATGGGAGAGTATTAGTGGAGATTAGCAGTGCTGTGAAGGAACCCAGAGTAGACTGCCAATCGCCCCTAAGCACAGGCAGCTTTAACTGAGCTGCTGCAGACAGGAATCAGGCAGTACACTGCTGGAGTCTGACTGAAAAGTATTTTCTTGAGCAACCATAAAGAGTTTCTCTTCCACACCCCCTTTCTTTCACTGACTTCTGAAAGTGAACATGCCCCCCTCTTAACTGCATGTGGAATTTTTTGGTGGTTTGTTTTTTGTTTGTTTGTTTGTTTGTTTTTTTTTTTGCCAGGCAGACTTATGACAGAAGTAGACAAGTCAAAGTAAAGATTTGAAAAGCACTCGGGTACTCTCAGTGTAAATATGAGATTTACTTAGAAGCATGGGGTTGTTGTCATGAGCATGCTGCTTCAGGAGAGGACAAAACCTAGTGAAACTAATGAAATCAATGGCTGTGCTTATAGCTGAAGTCTGGGAAGGAACTGATGAGATGTATTTGCCTGCATATAGAATGAAAGAGATACTGGTTTAGTGAAAACTAGATTATTTTTTCAACACGAGTGCTTAGTGATCTAAATTTTTCAGAGCTCTTTGAGGCCATTTCAAGATTTTTCTCCCTGGAGTTTATCTTACTAGCTACAGTTTGCAGAAACCAGTATCTGTGATAGAACAAGTATCCATAGGATAAGAATCAGCTGAACATAATATTTTGTCAGGTGTTGACTGCAGTATTTATTTTATTGGCTTTGGTTTCATTTTCTGTCTTTTTGAAACAATATTCATTTACACGTTCTGGAATAAAAATCCTGACGGCTGGATATGAGTTCCTAGCACTTTTCCGACCAGCTATAAACAGAATTGTTGCTAAAAGCAAAGAGAAAGTGAATCATCTCTCTGAAAAGACCTCTGTGTTAAGTTTTCCAGAAGACAATAGACTAGATCTTGGGTAGCATTTGCAAAACTGTCCACAGAATCCCAATGTGACACCTGTCAGAGCCTGTAGGAAGTCAGGGATCATATTTAGACTCCATTCAGATATAACTTGTGCTCTGAATTGACTGTATGCCTTGGTAGGACCTAGCAACCTTGACAAATAGTAATTCAGTGCTTTGGTGTTAAATGCTGCTGTCCTGTGATAACCAATAGCTGGAAGAAGCTATTTATTGTGGGGTTGGTGAGATACTGGAAAGGTTGCCCAGAGAAGCTGTAGATGCCCCACCCCTGGAAATTTTTAAGACCAGACTGGATGGGCTTTGGGAAACCTGGTCTAGTAGAAGGTGTCCCTGCCCATGTCTGGGGGGTTGGAACTAAGTACTCTTTAAGGTCTCTTCCAAACCAAACCATTCTGCGACTCTGTGATTGTATGGACTAATATCCGCCTTTGGAAAGCTGCATTGTATATCTTTCTCTACATCTTTAGCAATAAATACTCTAGATAGTCTGGTATTTTACAATTGAAAGCTCAGTCAGTGGGGCAGAGCCTTCCAAGGCAGGTCTTGCATCCTCTTGGGGTATCAAGGGAACTTGTGTGATTGAACTGCCTCTGTGTAATGGACCAAAATGCTTACGTTGCCTTGTGAAGAGGCCTTTTTAAAACATTACTGGTTTATATACCTAAAACATTTAAGTGCTTCTGGGAAAGGGGGTGGACCCTGACTGTTAACAATCCTAATAGTTTTCCAGTGACACTGAAACTGTAGTCTGGCTGGTGTTCTAAAATGGAGTGAATTAGTGGAATCCTCACAAATGTTGCTTCACTGCATAAACAGCATTTCAGAAGCAGATTGGATGACATTTTCCAATGTTCCCCTTTACAGCAATTGTTTCATTTCTCTGCGAAAGAAAAATTTAAGTAATTGGAATTTTCCCTCAGGATAGGAAAAAGCCATCCCCTTTCCAGCCCTTTCTTTATTTTCCCATCTATTAATTTAATTGAAACCAAAATTGTTTGAAATATTAAATACCATTGGAGGTCTCCCATAACTAAGGCTGTAGCTGTGAGGGAAATGCTTTTCTAACCTGCACAACTTTTGTATTTTCCTAAACATTCCTATTCTGCTCTGAGACAAAACCAAGTCCCTTTAAAGCTGGGAGTACTTGTGCTTGTGTTGATATACAGATGTTAACATTATGAGACTAGTATGTAACGCCCCAGAAGTTTCAACTTGAAAATACCTCATTTTTTATTGACCAAAGAAAAGGTGGCTAAAAAAAAATGAATTGTTCCACAATTTCATTCTCTATCCAGAGCTTGAACAAGCCTGCTAGCAGGGCACTGCCCTTCAGCTGTGTGTTCTGCAGGTTAACACAAAGGCCGTAAGAGGTTTGAAGTTGGTAGGAATCAACACAGATAATGGCCCCACATGTACATAGCCAGGTTGCCTTCAAAACAGACCTTGCCAGCCTGGCTGAGTGAGGATTGAATTCCCTCTGGAGAGCAATGTTGCTTTAGGAGACATGTGACTCACTAGTCACCTGCTCTGTAGCTGTCATGCAGGACTTCACTGGTAGTTTTTCAAGCTAGGCCTGACTAATATTTTCCACCTGCTCTAATGGAGTGTGTATGAGTTGCTTAAGCTGTACATTGCAGAGGAGGTGTGTTCAGGCAGTTGGCCGTAGGTGCAGCTGGGATGCAGAACTACCTGTGTTGCCACAGGTGAGGCCAGTCCTTGATAGCATGGGAATTTGGACACAGCAGCAGAACCAAACCAACCTGACCAAACATGTTGTGTGTTTATGCATTATTGGTGGGGGTTTTTTTGGTTGTTGGTTTCTTTTCATGAAAAAGAAAATCACACCATATAAGTGAGAAACAAAGATGAAGTTAAGGTGGTTTTGCTTAACTCTAGAGCTAAAAAAGTTGACAGAAATTGCTCACCGTCTAAACAGTCTGCATTACTTCTGCTAACAATAACGTGTGATGCTCCTGTTAATTCTGACTTGACCATGGAGTTACTCAATATATTATGCTGCCCTATAGCGACAATTACTCATCATATAGCCTAAATAGAGTTAACAGCTGAGTGTGACTGTTAACGTAATGTGTAATGGCCACATTTTTTTTAGTATTAATCTAATCAGCACTGCAGGACATGTTTAGTTAAGAATACTTCTTCTGTGAAATATGTTGCAGGCAATATATTCCTGATCCATAAACTAGCCCTGTTTCTCCCCTCCCATCTGAATAACAGTAACTTTTTATTGAAAGATTTTTGTGTTACTTCAAGCAGACTTTAACCCTGACACTGCTTCATAATGAAATATAATTGAAGAAATGTGATTTCACCTTAAGAGTTTTTTCTCTGTCCTTTCCAGTTCATAACAGTTAGAAATCCTTTGCCTTAGAGCCCACATAGGAGAGAAACCTGTATTACTTAAACTTCTAAGCTTTTTTCATGTGTGAACCATAAATATATTAACTTTCAATGATTCACAAATTAAGCTACTAAAAATAAAGGCAGAGAGGCTGGTAACTTTGTACAAAAGGTTTTTTAATTATTAAAAACCCATGAAAACAGCCGAAATCAAGAAAAAATGAGTGATACATGAGATCAAAAACTACATAGTTCTTTTAAAGGATTCTGAATAACTAATCCATCATTAAGATTCCGTTTAATGGCCGGTGCTCCTTCTAATTGGTTAAACTACTTAAGAAAGT
Source organism: Lepidothrix coronata (assembly GCF_001604755.1). Classification (NCBI taxonomy): domain Eukaryota; kingdom Metazoa; phylum Chordata; class Aves; order Passeriformes; family Pipridae; genus Lepidothrix; species Lepidothrix coronata. Next base: position 3,885,702 of record NW_016690213.1, on the reverse strand, counting down.
ATTTCAGTGCAATCATTAGCATAGAAAGCCTGATTGTTTATGCCTTTTGATCACTGATGCTATCAGGGAAGAAGTTGGATTTTAATATTCTTGAAAAGGATGTGTAGAGTTCTGACTGCCATCTGTGCTTCTTGCTTGTAATATTATATGTCTAAAATCCTTCAGTTGCATATAGATATCATCTTATTTCCTCTCATTAAATGTTTTCATAATAATGCCCTTTTTGTACTATTTATTATACACTATCCAGTGAGCTTCTTGGGAATCAAGTAACTTAGAAGGAAGGGGTAGAGAACACATTCTTTTTGTAGATTGTATGGACTGTATGAGTTGTGTCTTAGAGATAAATACTAGCTTTGGGATTTTTAATGGTGTATCTGAGTTCTTATGATTCAGTGTGAGTTGTAGAGGCTAAATCATCCACCATCTGGATTTCATCTGTTTATATTTGACCTAGGTGAACAAGATCTACCAGAGGAGCGTTAAAAGTATTTACGCAAAGAATTGTATGCACTAGTTTTGGATTAGCACATTTATTGACATGTTCTTTTGCTCTGAATATTGAGAAGGAATCCTTTCAGGTGAAGCTTTCCTACTGCTTCCAGTCTTGAGACACTGTTGCCTTACTGGGTTTTAGTTCTGGTAAAAATCAAATCAGCCCAGAGGCACGATTCATGTGATGAAGAATGTCAAATTATAAGTTGGTTGGTCTGAGGACATACTGAAAGTACTCAAAAGAGTCCATGGCATTTGTCATGGCCTAAATTAATTCTTAGTATCAGCAGATACTCTAATATTGTTTGATCCTTAGTGACACCTGGTAGTAGAATTCAAAGGATTATCATCTTTAGCTTTAGAAACTATAATTGTACCGTATGTAGTTGTATGTTTTCTGGACTTAAACCAGCAAGAAATTCATACTAAAAAAATCCATTATGTGTGCACATATGAAGCTGAAATTTTGATCTAGAGAACCTGTATTGGTTGTATTATCCTGCTGCTGCCTTGGGCAGTAGCCAACAGTAAAGCTGATTTTAAAGTCTGTCAAAGCTAGTGTCAAAACATTCTTTGTTAGGCAGGTAGATAGGGGCATTTTATGATAATCTGCTTCAGACTGAGGCTAGAAAGCAGTTTTTAAAACCATATTTGTTTCTGAATTCAAAACTGTGCTTCATGAATCATAAGCCCGCATTGCACTCATAGGTAGACTCCATTATTTTGAGTTGTCTTTCAAAATGGTGATGGGAGCACACCCACAGAAGTTGAGCTGATTGAATAATGACACAGTGTAGAATTATCTGACACATTTTCCTTAGGTTCAGGATGTTTTCAAGAAAATTTATTTGGAAGGGGCAATATTTTACACTGATGAGCAACTTCCAAGTTCTGAAAATATTAGCTATGCTGTCTAGCTGCTCTCTGCCTACATGTGCTCATATGCTGCTCTGGCATGCAGGCTGGAGGATGCAAGTGAAATTTTTGGTTCTGAAAAGCCTCATCTGCCACTCTCCCCGAAGTCCTGCTTTCTGCTGATATGTTTGCCAGTAAAACCCAACCCTGTAAACATTTGCAGACACCAGTCATAAAAGTAGGCCAGGCACAGCAACAGTTAAAGATTAATAAAAAAATATTAAGAGTGACAGAAAGTAGGTGGGTTGTGTTCCCCTCAGCTCTCCCTGTCAGCTATCCTCTTAGGAACATTTTGTTGGGAAGGAAAATAGTCATTGTGGCTGCTGTTACAGGTTGCTAAATGCTTGATTTAGGCAAAGCTTGCATATTGGATTCTTTATTTCTGCTTACACAGACTTTATAATATTTTCCGGAAAATCCTTTTCAAAAAGTCTTTGGATCATTGTAACTTAGTTACATCAAAAAGTTCAGGCCCAGTCATTCATTTCCAGTCATGGCCATTGCAATTTAGACTGCAAAGGAAAAGAAACCTGAGGAGGGCGGTTGTTTCAAAATGAAAGGCGTGATGGCTGCCCACTCAGCTATTTAGTCAGAAGTCTTGTTTAACACTGTCCTGAGTTACAGGAATTCTCTATTTAGCAGCCTGTTGTGCCATGTACCCCCCCGACACGTATGCAGAAAGCCTCTGTCAGCAATCATGGGGAAAAGAGACAGTTTCATGAGGTGAGTGGGAGGTTATCCCTAATTATAAGTGTGTTATACCAGCATTTTATTTCAAACCCTTCTGCTCACATGCATGATTCTTTCAATATGTTGCATACCTGACTTGTGAAATTCTGTGGCAATAGAAAGGAAATATCTAGGAAATGCCTAACTTGGGGAAGTGGATATGGCAAAAATTCATATAAGGTTACGATGTTGGTCAGAAAAAAAGATAGTGCATAACTTGCTGACTGCTTGGGCCCCCAGTTCTGCAATGTACAGAAAAGTAGATACACACATTGCACACTTATCAGAGAGGAATTAAAACTGAGTATCTAAAGCATTTAGCAATTCTCTCTGGACTCAGATGCATTGGCTACCATCAGTATAGGAATTAATAGTTTTTTTTAATACAGATGAGAAAAAGCTAGAAATCTCTGCCACACATTGAAAACACATTTGTGGGTCTGAAAGGTTTCTTTTGACTATGCCACCTGGCCTAGAAAGTTTCTCTCTACTGTACAAACTCTGCCTCAGAATTGTCATGGGTTATCGTTTATTTTCAAATTCTCCTTTCAGAGTAGAATATATGTCTCAGTGTGTTTCAGCACTGGAAAGCCACAGTTTTGAGTGGGATACATAATTAAGAGTAATAGAACTAAGTCTCAAGAGTTTTCTGTGCAAGGGAACCCAAATAGTGTCTTTAGTTCACTCTTAATCCCTGTGCTTAAATTAAGGGCTGCTATTAACTTAGTTCCAGACTGAACATGGTTATCTTACTCTCGGCAATAAAGTTCAAACAGTAACAGCTCTCTGTTACTTCACTGGGTAACGTCATATATAAATTTCCTGTTTATCTTTCCTCTGAAAGCTCTAAGAGGAAGAAGTGAAACAGAGTTCTTCTGAGTACATGGTCGAAAGCATCGCAGCTTCAAAAGATCAAAATGGCTTGCCTTTTTTGTAGCCTGAGCTTAAAGAGTGTATACCTGTCCAGTTTGCTTCTAAAAAAACTGGCTAGACTGCAGATGTGTTACTTGTAAGAAATATTAACATTCTGAAAACACAGAGAGTGTCCTTCCTATAGACAGCATATAAATTTGACAGATTTCTTTGTTTAATTAAAGGAAATTATTTGCCTAAATTGTAACTTCTCTGGCAGATAGAGCTGCAGGTATCACACAAGATTTTCTGCCTAATGGCTGTTTTCAGTAAGTGTTGAACTATATTGTGTTCTTATTTCGGTGTAGGAGATTTCTAATTTTAAGAAACTCTTAAGCAATGATTATATTCTGCACTGTTATATTTATTTCCACTTTAAAACATTGACTTAATCGAATTTTCATAGTCTTATAGGAATTTTCATGGTCATTTACACTGTTTTATATTCTGTAACTAGTAACAGGCACTGGTCTTCCTCTCCCTTTTGTGCTCTGAGCACCTGATATATGATGCTTTTTTAGTTGGCTTGGTTTTGTGCTATCCTAAAAAAATATTTCCAAAACATTTTCTATCACTAGATTTAACACCATCAGTGTAGCATCTGACACTGTCCTGCCTAGCAAGGATCACTTTTGAGACTTAGAAAACCTGGCTATCTTGCTGTCACAGCTTACTGGGCCATTTCTGTAACATTGGTCTTAGAAACTAGTCCATAATCATCAGCTTCTTTTCAGACAGTTTTGAGTGTTCCCAATGATGAGCTGGCACAACCAATCACGCTGTGTGATAGAAAGTCAGTCCAGAAGGTGTATTTGACAAGCTGGTATTATAAAAAATTCTCCTTTCCCCCTGTCCAACTGCCTGGTCACATCTGTTTGGCTTCATCCTTGTAATCTGATGAAACTGATAGAGCAAATGTTTGCTATGAATAATTCAAACTCCTCTGAATTCCCTAGCTCTTTACTTTCCCTCCAGATTTCCATGTGATCTGAAGAAATAGGTTTACCCCATGGTACTCTTTAGCAATCCAGATGCCCCAATCTTGAGCTGAAAAGGTTATGTTTTAGTAGGAATGTAACTGTTGAAAGTACACAAGTCATCTTTTCAATGACCATCCTTATTTCCTTCAGGACGAAGACCCTAAACTTGGGTTTATATTTAGAGTTATGTAGAAGGCTTAAAAATTAACATGAAAAATTGTGTCTGGTTAATATGGCAGTTTGTAGAGAGTCTGTATCAGGACCCTGAGATTAGCTCAGTTGGTTAGAGCATGATGCTAATAAGACTGAGATTGTGGGTTTGATCCCTGTATGGGCCATTCACTTAAGAGTTGGACTCTATGATCCTTGTGGGTCCCTTCCAACTCTGAATGTTCTGTGATTCTGCCATCTTTTCAAAAAAGTCACAGCTGAAATTATTATCACGTGCATGGCTCTTCTGCTACAGCTTTTCTACGTCTTTGAATGTAATAAGAATAGGTTGATAGTTGCATTTCATTTTGCATTGCATTTTCATATCTCAAAATCTGCCATTATCTGCTTCCCCTAAAAGGCAGAAGAATCCCGTCTCCTTTTTGGTCTGTTTACATACTTTTGGACATGCTTTATCACCAAAAACTCTTTCCTGTTTACAGATTCAAGGTATACAATGCAATGCAAAAATTGCTACCCACAGAATAAATTCAGGCATGAATGTTGTATAATTAACTCTAAGACTTCCAAATTACGTATTGTACTAATTAGGTATAAAGAGTCAAATTACATGTCCAGAATTGCCTGTTGCTGCTTGTGCAATTTGCAAAGCACAGAACCTCCTTTATCTATACCACGATTCTACGTCTATCAGCCTGCTGATGTTTGATGATTCAGAAGCAACTTTTCCTAATGTCAATACAGGTCATTGAAGTATCCTTGGAGATTTAAGTTGTGGCTTTCTTGTATCCTGACTCAGCTAGGTTTCTGATTCTAGGTTCAGACTCACGACCTTGCTTTGTTTTCCTGTTTAAACCACAGATGATGTGAAATACTGTTGGGAAGTATGCATGGGAGAAGCATGTTTTCCATATAATTTTATTGCAATCAGTGAGATTGTCTTGGTGCTAAGGCATTTCATTAGAAGTTGGATAGTTTCTGTTACAGAAGTAATAGAGTGATATGAGTGGAACAAAGATGAAAGTGTTTTCAACAGTATATCTTGACGAAGCTGAAAAAATAATTTACACAACATTTCAGGTGATAGTTGTCCCTTTTATTTTCTAACTAGCATTTAGCCAGGTTACTGTCTGGAATCTGAGTATCACACTTAAAGTGAGACAACAAACAACTGCGGGAATGTCCAGGTTGAAGTACAAAAGCAAAACTACTCCTTTGTGCGTATATCCTTGATCATACCACCACTGAATATAAATATCTTGATAATATCTAAAACCAGCTTACCTTTCCAAAATTAACCCCAAAGTTGGAAACATTGCAAAGGGGTGAATTTCAGAAAGTTCTCACCCATAGCTTGTAAACTTTGAGTATTTCATTTGTTCTGTGCCTCATGGGGATATAATGCTTATCAGTATGGAGTACAGAGGGGAGATTTAAAGCAAGGATAATTGCAGGGAGCAACATGTATTTTCTTCAAAAGATCAGTGGCCCTTTTGGAAGGCACTAAGCAGCACGGAAAGGGGTAATAATTTGAAGGTTCACACTTAAAGGAGGAAGGAGATACCTTGTATTAGTCCAGCTTTGCGTTCAAATTAATCTCCCTGAGCAATGACATCCGTATATGTAATGTGGTGTGATTCTTGGGGCTGTTCTGTGCAGAGCTGAGATCTGGTCTTCAATGATACTTGTGGGTCCCTTCCAATTGAGGATATTCTATGATTCTATGAACATTTCTGTGAGTACGGACTCACTATATAGCCTATCTAGCATGCTGAGCGTTCTGTTTTCTGGCAACTAGTTATTAGAGACTCCTTTAGAAATGAAGAATCTGGGCTCTCAACCCTATGCCCACACAGGAGAAGACAGGATTACCTACATTATGTTTGAATAAATAGCAAGTAAGTGTGTTAGACTAGGGGCAATCAATGATCCAGCTCCTCTACTAAGAAAAGCCAGCATAATTGTGATAGCGTTAGAACATCCTTCTGTGATTGAAAACACTTGTAAGGCAGTGCCAGCATGTTGCTGTTTACATCCAAACAATAATCAAGGTCTCACACAGTGATGATTTGTTGTCAACTATTTTTCCCATACTAAACAAGTCTGACACTAGCAGCCCACAAGCTAATTAACTCAAGTATCTGGCATGGGAATCTACATTATAGCTATCAGCAGAATATCCACAGAACTGAAACAACCAGACAAATCAACTGATGCTCTGGAGAGATGAAGAGTGTCTCCTTGAGGTAGAAAAGAAGAAAGATGAATGTTGTTAAACAGGATTTCCTCTCCCCCTACCATAAATTTATTTCTTAGGGTTCTTTTCTAAGTAAAACATTGAAAGAAAACACTAAGTTGAATACTTTAGGCTGAATATTGGTCACTTGCACTTTTATTTCCTTATTACTTTTTATGTCCCTTTTCAACCTTTCTGCTTTACTTTTAACCTGTTCTTAACACACAGAAGTGGGTTCTGGCATCAGTTTGCTTTTAATATCTGCCCAGGCTCCTTGATGAGACAAGACTAGGAGATGCCTTGCTGTTCAACATTTTTGTTGCTGCCTTTGGGATACTGTTGGCATCACATACTCTTGGGGAAATCAGAATAGAGAAAGAGCAAAAGTTCCGAGAATTTGACACTGTTGGTAAGGTGTTGCAGTAGGCTAGAAGAGTTGAGCTGTTCAAGACAAAAGCTAACAAGAACAAATTGAATGAACAGGACATTAATATTTTGATACCTTGTCAAATGCTCGTATTTCAGGGTTTTTTTTCTATATGTCTTATGGAATTAAAAGAACACTCATCTAGTTTGCTATCACTCCCACTGTATTCAAGCAGAGCTATGGATTCTCAGTCCCTTTAAGAGTGGGGTCTGAGTTGTCTTCTAAGCAGGAAAAAATGCTGAATTAATATCCTCTCACCACTGTAACACTGAAAGTGAACTTCCTTATTTTAATTAAAAGAAAAAAAAAACAGTGATGATCCTGTCCTCATGAGCAAAGAATAGAATGTATATAATAGATATGTATATACTTTCTATACAGAAAGTCTAGTTTAGTAGCTAAAGACAGGTCTCAGGATAACTAATAGAGACATAGATTTTTTTTAATTGAAGAAAATTGAGCAGACCAACAAGAGCTGTAGGGTCCGTATCGTCTAAGGAATTTAAGCATTCGGCTCACAGGGTCATATTTACACGCTAAAATACTAGTGAGAACTATTTGGTAGAAAGTCACCTTTCTCAGTAAGAGAATGTTGAGAATCATGGGTCAATCAGAAAATATGCAAAAGAGAGGGCTGCTTCTGAAAACTTGCCTCTTTGCTGAGTATGTCTCTTCAAAGTCATGTGTTTCCCTCCAGTGCTGGGGTGCAGTGATCTGTTTCCATCTACTTTTGTATAGCAGATATGGGCACAGATTGAGAGTTATAAAAGATATTTCTTACCTTCAAAACCAGAGGAGTCAGAGGTGACTCATTATGTTAAAACTGAATTTATTGTGTAGAAGGGGAATACAAGATTCATTAACTCCCAAGGTAATATAAGCAGAGAGATCAAGGACTTCTCAGATCTTCAAGGAGCATGCGTACTCCCTTGAAGCAGAGGAAGCCCAAATAGCTGTGTTTAAATCAGTAACGAGCATATCTCCAATTATAATATGATTGGATAGATTAGAGAATTGTGATTTGGGGCTTAGACCATTCATCAGTTATTAAGGAATGAGTCTACACTGTCATTTGAAAGGACTATTACGTCAAACATCATGTCAACTTGCTGTCAGTTGGTCTAACTCCAGTAACAATAATGGAACTGCAGCAACATTGAGCTCAATTTCTGAACATATTGTGCTGAAAGAAGTGCCACGGTGAGCCAGAAGGGCTCCTTTACCAACACTTGAGCTCTGAAACTGCTATGAGTTTTCTGGTATTGGAAGCCCACAGAAATCTAGTTCTGACCTGTACATTTTGGGCCTGATCCATTATGGTCAGTCCAGTTAAACTTCCAGGTAAGCTGAACGTAAGTGGTTATGTGACGTTGCACCTTTTGCAAGCAGACTTAAAGCTGGATTTACCCATTTAGCCTCTCCAGATTTGAAATTATCCCAGCTTTGTGGCCAATTTCAAACAATGACTAAATAAAGAAGGGGAAAAAAACCCTCAAACCCAAAACAAACCACCATAAACTTGAACTCTGGTTGTCTTGCCGCTGTTTAATTGGGGGTTGACATGAAAATTTAGTTGGACGTGTGGCAGTGTTAAATTACATTTATTAAGAAATAACTTTCGCAGCACTGCGTACACTTTCTTTTGCTCATTTTTGCACTGAGCAGTAAGATTTCACTGCAGTATTCCTTTCTAGGTTGCTGCTGTGTGATATGAGTGTTAATCATTAAATTAATTTCCGCTTATGCTGGGCATTCCACAATTTTTTTTTTGCTTGTTTGTTTTTATTTCCCAAACTTTGCTCTCATCCTGCCTTGGGTCATTTACTATCATTCAGTTAATCCACTCTAACAGAGTGGCAAATGAGATTGATGCTACTGCTGATTCCCATCAGTTTTTAATTTCATAATTGCATGAGAGAACAGTGTGAAAATGAAGTTCATCCTTGTTACCTAGTATGTATGTTAGCTATATGGAAAATGATCACGAGTAAGTCTATATCAGGTATAGGGCATTAAATTAAACTAATTTGCTTTAATCCTTTACATGGAGGCTGTCGGTTGTGTGCGTCAAATCCGAAATTATCATGTTCAGCAAAGCCAGGCACACTGTTATGTTTTATAAATACTTTTTGTTACAGAATAGCTTCTGAAAATAACAAGAAAAAGAAATGTTGCATGCAACAGTGATTTTAGAAGGTTCCATTCCTCCCATTTGTCCTTGCTTGCTCTCTCATTTGTACATGTTGTAGCCTACACATTTAAAAGTTCCTAGCTAGATTCCGTAAGTCCATGTATAAGAGAGAAAAAGACCTCTCCTGTGGGTGCAAGTTTCCTAAAACTCAGAGGCACAAACGCCTCTGAGATACTAAGCAGTTTCAGACTAGCCACATTTAGTAACTCTTTAAGTCTATTGAAGCCTCCAAAGAGATGTCTTTAGGAATTGCACATCCCGATTGCAGTGTGGACGTAATGTGAGTCAGTCGTGAGGCATCCTGTGTGTATTGTGAAACTGCACAAAGGGTCAGATCAGTGTGCACATCAGGGTACTAAGTGCAATCATGCCTTAACGCATGTCTGTGCCTAGGGATGTATCGGAAGTGTCTTCAATAAGAAGACCTCATCAATATTTTTGCAGCTTATGTTAAGTTCTCTAAGAGGCCGCTGAATGATTTAATAAAATATTTTTAAGATGACACAACCATTCTGCAAACCAAATGCCACATACTTAAATAGTTTAAGACTAAGGAAGGCAAGACGAGGACATGTTAGCAAAGAAGGTCTCATTTTCTTTTGATTTAAAGTTGACTCCTGTCACAAAATGCATTCTAGTACTTTGCAGAAAGCATACTTTTTTCAGATTCTACTCAGTTTCCAGGAGAAGATATGCTAAGATATCTAACTTCCTCCAGAGAGAGACTAATGAAACTGGTTAGAGCAAGGATGAAGCAACACAGCTCTCCTCTGAACCTAGGATTGTCATTGTATTTCTTGTGTCATTGAACATACATGACTACTGTATTATGGTAATTCCCAGAGTTAAGAGACCAGGATCCAACATGTGTCAACATCTTTCATATCTCTACATTCAGGTTTCTGTAAATGTGGGACTCCAGGTAGATGAGCTGAATCAATTAGTTCTTTCAGGAAAAAAACAATGCAAATGCTAATTTAAGAGTTCCCATACAATTCTGGTTACAGCAAATGGACATATAGAAATGCCCCATCTTGATAATGTGACCCTGTGTAATGCTTATAAATGTGTTAATTGTTGCTCAAAAGGAGAACACGTAGTTCTCCATGTTATCTGCTCCTTGGGGAAAATGATGGTGCTGAACAGAAGTACTGTTGGTATGGCCCAAAGAGTGAGATGTGTTGCAGTCTCAGCACCAGTTTTGCATACAGGGAAGTCAGTGGGAGTGCAAGTTATTTAAATATAAGAAAAATCTAATTGCTGGCAATCATATGATTACTTACAATGACTTAATATAGCTCTGAAATTAAAAACAGTAAAATTTAATTATTAAAATTTAAAAATACGTCACCTTAAGACACTGATCTATAACCTTGACACAAGGATGTACTTTTGGCAAAGTTATACTGTAAACATAAAGTAAATGGAAGGCCACTGCATTAATGAGCTATCAGTCTTGGGTTTATGACAAGATGCAATTAGAGAAGGAAAGAAACAAATGGGAAGGAGTTGTAACAGAGAAGGATGTGGGAAGAATAGTGCAAGCACGCTTTTTCATAGACATGCTATGTGCATAATATCACAGCAAGCAAGGGGACTCTCAGAGTCTCCTGCTTCATGTTGTGGGTTATTTAGGTACAACTCTCACAGACTTCTGAAAGAGTTTTGTCTTAAACAGAGCCATGGAGGGGAAATTGGGCTCGTCACAAAATGATGGTCAGATATGAACTGATGTGCTTCCCTCTATGCTGGTTTACTGTTTCAAAAAAAAAAAAAAAAGCTTGAGAGAAACAAAAGCACAGCTTTTTATAATTATAGATCTTTTTGAGTTAACCTGAGTCCTCCCTTTTCCTTCCTTTACCTTCCGCTTCTCCTCTCAAAATAATAACACATTTTACCAATAATTTTGAGGAAGTCTCAGTGGGCCAGATGGAATTCAAAGAGAGACATCTAACAGAACTTCATTTCACTCTTTTTTTCCCCTGAATTTTTTTTCCCCATCCCCTGATTTCCTACTTGTAATTTCTTTCTTTGGCTTATTGCACGACATGGAGGTGGTGGTGCAAAAATAGAACTTAATGGTACTACCACTGTTTGTTTCTATTAACATTTACATGTGAAATGAAGGCATTTTGGAAGAGAACCAGACTGGCCAGTAAAACCTTTCACCCTCATAAACTGTACATTTGGTTTGACTTTGGCTTAGATCCCAGAACTTGTCACAAGCTTTATTATAAAGCTGTAGTTCAGCTTGAGTTTTGTTAGCTTTATTGCAACAGCACCTCTCCTCAAAAAAAAAAAAAAAAAGGAAAGAAAAAGCGAGCAGGCAAGGAAGAACAGCTTTTGTTCATTCTGAATGCTTTTCAAATTCGGGAGAAAACATACTAGAAAATGCAATTACCCAGATAACTGGTCAGCATCAATCATCAGAAAATAAATGAAGTTTATCTAAAATTTATAAAAATTATACATCACCTCCTTAAAATAGTCCAAGAGTGACTAATCACATAAACAATAAGGCAGTCACCAACACTCAAGCATGTTACAACTTCTGAGAAAACACAGGCCTAGAAATGCCAAAGAAGAGTCTACAGATTGTCTGGAAATGATATAGACATCTGGAGAGGAGATGCATGCTACACTTCAAGAGCAGATTTTTTTATGTATAAACTTTCCCAAAGGGGTAATTTAGCTCTGCCTCAGTTCACCCAGGGAATATATAAGGGAAGAAAAAAAAAAGAAGAGAAGAAAAAAGGAATGTGTTGCACAATGCACAATTAAAAAACTATTGGTCTCATCCTGCTGTTATGCATCTGTGTCTCCCATACACTGAATCCCCTTGGTTCAGGACACATGAGAGCAGTATAGAATTACTGGTAATGGGATTTAAGGAGACTGCTTTATACCATAACCATTAACGAATTTTTTAAACCTATTATGCAAATCGAATGGTTATAGAGAGCGTATGTAGATCTGCTCTGAAAGATCAATTAGTTCTTAGCACCTGGTTGGAATTTGAAACATGGTCTTGTAGCTGAAGGTCTAATTTGAGATGTGGAAGATCAAAGTTTGACTGTTGCTCCTGTCAGTCAATTCCCCATGTGATCCTTGAGTAAGTGGCTCACACTACCTGTGTTTCAATTCCCTGTTGAAGAAATGGTGACCAGAAAATTTTATTTAAGTCTTGTTTAGACTAGTCTAAAACATTTAGATTGGTCTTCTAGTGCAAAAATTTTTAATATTTTAAACCTCTTCAGTCAGGAATTTTTAATTAGTTCCTAGGCCTTAATTTGATTGGAACTTATAGAAACTAGGTTTTTAAAGTGTTTGATTTCCCAAAAATGCAAACAGGCATAAAATAATTTTTTTCATCATACTTTGGTGGTTAATTCCAACAGGAATAATTACAACCCTCTGCTTTTCAATGGAGCACCACAATGGTGATTCCTGTTTTCCATTGGAAAATACAAATTCACACAATTTTGAAGTTCCTTGAGAACCTTTTGAACTGAATCTTGTGTCTTCTTCAGTAGTTGCTATCCAGGGCTCTCTGGAACCAGGGTATCCAGGGAGCAGGACTACTAGAAAGTCTCTCTTCTTATGCAAAATGTTTAGGGTTTGATGTGAGCAGTATTTTTAGTGGGGGAAAGGCATATGTTTTCTTACTACTGCTCTTGAAAAGAAAGCAGTTTGTCTCAGCATCAGTTAAATCTGGTTCCCATGCTAAGATCATGGTTGGTAATGGCTGTGGGCTGCCTTGGTAATATTTGAGTCCTCCCTGTGGATCTGTGCTAAAAACTTCACCTTGTTGGGAGCAAGTATGGGCCCGGTAGAACCTTTGTCATTTAATGGTGAGTAAATCACTCTCAGAAGTTGTCTTCCACTGCTTCCTGGAGAACCATGTTGTCTGGGGGTGCTTTGCTATGGGTCATCTAATGGAAAGTTAGCCCCTCCCCTTTAGTAGTGCATCAGTGGTGTCCATCAGCAACCCATTGAATTGAGAATTTGTGTGGCAAAGGAAGGTTGTGTGCAAATGATCATTAGCTTTAGTCAAGTAGGAGAATCAGTTATGCATGAAGTGCAATGTAATACATTGCTACTGAATTTAAGTTCACAAGGAATGTATGTAACTCTCAAGAAGTCTTTAGTAAACAGTGATTTGCAAATTTTAATCTGATAATCAGGAATTTTCAAAGTGTGTTTGAAAGTTTGCTTGCATTACAAGAAAGGAATGTAAAAGTAAAAAAGGACTTGCATCTATCAATAAGAGGACATCAAAATGCATGAGGAAGCCGAGAGCCCACTGCTGTATGGCACAGCACGTATTCTGTGAAGTGTTGAGGATGAGTTTGTTTTAACAGTCAGTGGGAGTCAGAGCCTCAATACCTCTAAAAATCTGTCTCCTGTGCTGTATATTCTTATGGCTTTCTTTGAGGGGGAGGAAGGTTTGAAGGTCACAGAATCAGGCCATTTGTGTAAACTAACCAGATGATTAATTGCTTTTTTAAGGATTTTGTTTCTTTGAAAATTTTACCCCAGAAAAGCATTAGGATACAAAAAGTCTGCAGTTGAAAGAAAACTGTATTAAGATTGTCGAAATATTGCACATCAACCATTCTGTGTGAAGTGGCTTTTCATTGTTTAGCATAAGGAAAAGGAAGACTAGCAAGTTAGGTAACACAGCTGGGTTTATGCTGTGTAATTTGTTTTATAACAAACCTTGAAATATTGCACCCAAGCTGAGAGAATATCTATTGGAAAGACTCAGACTGAAAAGAAATCAGTTAGCACTATTAACATTCACACTAGATTAACTGTCATTTTAGCTTAAAAAAAAACTCCTGCTCTGTTCTTTCATGTTCCCCCCTACAAAAAATTTGGAACCCATCACTGGAAATATCACCTCAAAAATCTTTTTCTGCTTTCTGTTATTTAAACTGGAGATGTATGTATTCATTTGAACAAAAGAAGAATGAATTTTTTTTTTCTTAAATCAGAAACAGATCCAGATGAGGATTTCAAAATTATGAGAACACTTTTTTTATTTAGATTTCTGTGCATTTTAGTGGTATGTTCTAGGAAAAATGCTGATTATTATCAAATGTTGAAGACTAAGTTGCAAAGCACATCCAAACCTCTGGGAAAACTGCAAACAATTTTGATGTACTTTGAATCAGACCCTTTCTGGAACAATCTCTGGACATAATATATGGGATGGACTGAAAAATATCTCATTATGCTGCTCCAACTGACAGGTTTCAGCACAGTCACACAGTCTGTTTCTTTCTTTGCACTTTGTTTGGCCCAGTTTTGGCCTGGGCTGCCCGGCTTCTCCCAGTTAATGACCAAACATTGTTTGAGTGACTATTGCAGATCTAAGACTCTTCCACAGATGTGGCAACTGGATTTAAGTACAAAGAAGTAGGCTGGTTCCGTGAGTCCAGATCATGAGATTGTCATTCATCCTCAGAGCTGGAGAATGGTTCAGGACGTTAACAGGCCAAAGGTTTAGCAGAAGGGATGCCTCTGTCAACCCTTATCCAAAAATCACTTTTCTTCAATGAAGTCTCTGTTTTCAGCAGGGTTTACTCTATAGAGTGCTACTTTTGTAGTTTATCGTTTTCCCATTCAGTTTCCCCTAACCTTGTTCAGCATGACTTGATCACAGCAGCAAATGGGTATGGAGAGAGCTAAGCAATACTGCAACTGAGAGAATTATATAGAGTTAATGCTGTATTCTGCAGGTCCTCTTTGGTGTGCCTAAAATCCCATACATCAATATGTTTCCAGGACCTGGCCACACTGATCCTGGATGAGGAAACACAAAGGGCTGGTGCCATACTGGGCGTTTGCTTTTTCAGATCTTGGTTGACCTTGGTTGAACACCATCCTGGCTGGGACAGGGGATAAGCAGCAGTGCCGTGTCCTCCAGTCTGAGCCACTCCACAACTCCCATAGAAGAAAGAAATCCTCAAGTACTTTCCTTCTGGACTGCTTTCTGGTGGTTTTGTTGTACCCTTCCTCAGCACCAGGAACTGGTTGAGTCCAGTACTTCTAAAAACCCCACTCTTCAGGAATGCCACTGAATGGGCCTTTTACAAAGTAAAGTTTGACCTAAGGCATTTGATGCTCTGAAAGAAATCCCTTTTGCAAAGAGTGGCATTACATTAGAAGGACAATTTTGTTTCTCACTCAAGTGAGATTAGAATTGATGTTTCTGCAATTTTTCTACCCATTGTAGCTTTACTATAACACAATCCCTCTGACGCTTTTGGTGCTGATAAATAAATGTATTTATATGTTGTGCTCTTACATTCTTGTTACTAACTGAGGAAACAGAACAATAATGTACTCTTGTTGATACAAGCACTGCCTTGGGAATTGACTAATTAACATAAAGCTCAGCCCTGCAGGGACATTTCCAGGTTCATTTTTTGCTGCCTCAGCAAACTACAGGGTTTGAGCTGTTAACTACTTTCAGATGCTCTTTGTCTTTCAAGAAAGAAATAAAGAACATCCACATTGCTTTAGGCAAGTTAATCATTCTAAAGAACACTTACCTTTTTACCATATGCTTCATGGTAGATTAAAATCCTGAAGGAGCTAAGGATTATATACCATGTATAGTCCTTTGGCAGAAAACCATGTATTCTGAACTAAAAGTGAATGGCTGAATGTGACATTTATATTCATTGTTTTTCCAGACCTGCATACTGAAAATGTTTGATTTTACTCAACATAATACCAAAGCAGAGATTTTGTAGGTGCTTCAGTTTCTCAGGGTTTCTTAAGTTTGTGACAGGCAGTTTACAGTGGCTACCGAGAAAATTGAAGAGACATATATAACCACTTCTGCAAAATTGGAAGGAAATCTGGCCTAACTTCTCAAAGAGATGTGCCTAAACTTTTGAGAAACCCGTACTACTACTTATCTTTTATGTGTGATCATATTTGTTTACATGAAGTATGTACTTTTGATTCACATTCTTTTCTTTGGACCACAAACCAAAAGCTTCCTGTATACAGGAAAAATATGGGCAAAAAAGTCAAATTAAATGAAATTTAAATTTCACTGGTAAAGAAAACCTCATTGTATTTGTTCATTTTCTGTAGATTGCTAAATTTGCACTCCTTGTTGTTCTGGTTTTTATTATTAATTATTATTATTAACAGATGCCTGCTTATTGCTGTTATTTATGAATGAACACAATCCCATTCTGCAGCTCATAGAAGTCATCTGTAGAAAGTAGCAGTAGGAGAATTTTCTGTCAGGGGGCTGAAAACTGTTTGATAGGTCCTCAAATGCTGCAGCTAAAAGGACTCAGAAGTGTCCTCAAAGTATCTGTGAATGAGCACAGATACTTTCAAAGTGTTTTGAGAACAGAAAAATAAGTGTATGTGCAAAGTGCACATTGGAGAAAGCTGACACCAGAGTACATGCAGGTACATGCCATATCCAGAGTTCTGCTTTGTACACACATTTGCTTGTTGGTGCATGAATACACTTACTTTGTGAGTGTACTTCAGGCATGTCTATCAGAAGACCAGGTGTGTATATTACTGTATATGCCTATCGGCACAAGTTATTAAGGTTACTCAAACCCATCTGATTCTGGTGTATAGGTTTCACAAACTACCTCTTTGGAATAAGATTTTACATGATGTATGTCTTCCAGCTCTTTTTTTGACACAAATTTCAAATATTATAGTACCATGTTTGCTAAAAATAGGAAGACAAAATCCTATTAAAACACGTACATTTTCACTCTTAATCAGTTAGCCTTGGAAGGTTTTATTTGGGTCACTGTGGTTTTTAAGTTTCAAAATGGCAAAGTGGATTGAAGGGAACTTAGAACTGACCTAGGAGAACTTACTGAAATCAGGAAGGTGGGGGAAAGTGAAATTTTATATGGAGCCAGCAGGTAGCTGGGGCTATCTCGCAAGGTGACGTTTAAGAAAAGAAGCGAGACCTACTATGAGAGATGAGAGACCACAAGATGAGGAGTCAGAGGCAGGGAAAAGGAAAGATCGCTACAGCTGTATTTTGAAGAGGATGAGGCAGCAAGTGTCAGTCTTGGGGTGATCAGAAAAAAAACCACTGTGCCCCTCTAGCACTTGGGACTGCACCAAGTGTCTGTGAAAGTCACTGAGGATATTTATTTCCCCCAATCCCCATCCATACAAGCACTGGCAATTTACTAGCACCACCATCTACTATGACAACTGTCATGCTGGTCAAAGAGATCCATGCGATGGATTTCAGTGTTTTCAGCACTGCTGATTCTGGGAGCCAAAGGTGCCAAAAATGTGCTGATCAAATTTTAGCATTTTTTATTCACATACAGTTAGATACTGACCTCATGATCAGTATAATAACTTTAGATTAGTTTAGTCTGTCTTTACTATCCTGAAAAGCATAAGGAAAGCTAGGCATAGGCAACTAGGTTTTATTTAACTTTTCCCCGGAGATTCTCCCTTACATGCAGCAACAGTGGCTGTCTGTCATACAACTATGTATGCTAAAATGGAGGGAACGGTGCATTTTGCCTTTATTTTCAGGAAGTGTCAAAAGTATTAATAGCATAAATTTTGCTAGCTAGCTAAAATTCTCACACTGCAATCTTGTGCATCAGCATTTTTTTTACCACAGATGGTTATTTATGTAACATGGTTAGAAAGTGTGGCTGTGTTCCACAGCAACAGGAAAATGGGATACATCTGCACTGTGTGGGGAAAAACACAAATGAACTAGAAGCTATGCAAACATTTAAATTACAGGGGGAAACAGGGCTGCGATAAGCCCTGGACTGCATGAGCAGGAAGAGAGTGTCAGCCTCACCCATGCCCTGAAAAAATGGTCACATTTGTGGACTACTCTATTGTATTGAGTGGAAGTTTGTTTATGTGGGACCTTCCTTCCTTCAGGACTTCCTCTGAGAGGAAATGTCGTCACTATTCAGTAGGGGTCAATTGTTATGCATTCAAAACTCAAATATAAAATAGTATCACTGAATGCAACAAAGTGGAAAGGAATAAATAAGATTTCTCCATTTACATATTTAGAAACACAACACTTATTCTTGCTTGCCAATACTTTCAGAGAGCTGAGAAAAATCATACAAGTTGAGTAGCTAGGATAATATTGTTTTACTGGTATCCCAAACACACTACTAAGTATTTGATGAATCTCACTTTTTTCAGCTCTGCTACCTTTCTGTGGCTGATGGTGGAATATGTTTTAAATGGAAGAAGGCTAAAAAGACTGCAACTTTAAAACCAGGGTAATGCTCTTATGGAAATACTGAGCCAAGTCTGTTCTGTGTTTAGGACCAAACTGCACTGAATCTGATGAGCCCTTTTCTGAGGACATATTTGCAGCTAAGGTATCCCTTGAGTTTTAATTTTTTTTATTGTGATAAAACAGGAATATTTTTGAGATAAAAGAGTTAATATTGGTGTTGCTTTTGCTTCGCCATTGTCATTGTGTTGTCAGTCAAACAAAATAACTCTGAAAGACACTTGTGTATGGGGAATATGCTGAGCTCTTGGAGTAACAGAATGACAATGGCTGAGATTGGAAGAGCCCTCTGCAGATCACCTCATCCAACCTTGGTCAGGCAAGCTCAGGTAGAGCAGCTTGTCCAAGACATTGTCCACTTGGGTTTTGTCTCCAAATGGTGGAGAATCCACAACCTCTCTAAGCAACCTGCTCCACTGTTTATCACCTTCACGGTAAAAAAAAAAGCTTTGCACTTATGTTTAAATGGAATTTCTTGTACTTCAGTTTGTGCTTTTTGATTGTCCCTGGAGTTCTGTTAAGCTCATGATAACTCTGCTGTTTTGACACCAGCCATACTGGAAAAGTGCTGAGCACCAACCAGGCAAAGGCACATTGACAAGAGTGGTCTGTTTCCCACTCACAAGACGTTGTTATTAAACTTTTCCTTCTGAGGTGAGTAGACTTTCTCTCTAGATATGCATTGGCTCACAGTCTAATAACCATTTTGCATTAGGCTATGGGATACCTGAAAACAAAGGAACATTGGGAACTGACCAGGATCCAGAGCAGTTTGCAGGTCATATATTTTTCCAGAAAGACACCACCACCATGACCAATTTTGAAGTCTCTTGACAGCCTGTCTCTTGAGGTGTCATCGTCTACGAAATCTTCTTCCCTGTTGCATGGTCTAGACTAAAAGTTGATAATACTCTTTAGGCAATTTTTCCTGAAGGTTCAGTAAAACAATCAGAGTGCCAAGAAAATCTTATTTACTCTTTCCTCCAGAAAACTTGAGAATTCTCCTCCAAGGGCACATCACAACATTACAAACTGGTGTCAACCTGATTAAAGCTCTATTAGACAAAGCACCACAATCTATGAGCAGATTTTTTCCCAGCTAGAGACCTGATTCAACATGTTTAAGCCAATTCCTCCCTCCTTCCTGCTTTCCTCTGCCTCTTCCTCTTCCTACCCAACACACATGGGGGGGGGGGGGAAATGCCCTGGTTTGCAGTAAAGGAATAAGCAGAGAGGCTTTTCTTTCGCACACTTCCATGTAACCTTTCTGCCCAGCCGTGCCGCCCTGCTCCGGCCGTCCCAGGCCACCAGCCCCTGCATCCCTTCTGAAAGAATGTCGCCTGTGAGGCAGAAATTCCCACCATGGGAATCGCGCCTCTGTGTCGTACAACAAAGGCCACCGCATTGTGTCCCTGTTAAGCGGGTGTTAAAATGCGCATATGTTGCCAGGGCTATTGCATGCGAGGGTCCATTTAGGAAGCGGAGATTTTTCCCGACTGCTGGCTACTCTGAATCCCCCATATTAGCACATTAGTGCACATGCGGCGGCTTTACCAGATTAGCTACAGTTGTCACAGATTAGCTCACCCTGTGAAGGAGCCGCAAAGGTACCTTTGACCATTCATTCAAAAGAGGCAGAAAAGTTTTTTCTTGTCTTCAACCATCAGAGTGCAAAGCAAATTGAAGTGAAAGTCTCTCTCTTTCTCTCTCTCTCTCTCTCTCTCCCCCTCCTTTTTAGTAATGGGATAACTAAAAGATAGGTACTATGGTAGACTACACAAAGAGACATTAATGGATATCTAATATTCATCTAGAAAATATTTATTTAACCCCTTAAAAACATTGATGGGTTTTCTTTCTTCACCAACGTCAATAGTCCTTTGAGAAGTGACCTTTCTGAAGCTCAGAAATGTTTTGCTTCTCTCTCTCCCCCTCCTCCTCCGGATTTATTACAGTTAATTTGCGGCGTGGTTCAGTGATCACTATTCTGCAGATTGGGGTTGGGGGAGAGGAAAAGACTTGCTACGGGCTCGTTACATTATTTATTTAACCTGTCTTGCTCCTTAAAAGGTTGTGATAGCTGGTAAAATAAACAGTGACTCGAAATACCTTTTGTATGACTTGCAGTCTACATAGGCATTAGGAGTGAGCCTAGAGAAGACATAACACCATGGAATGTAGTGACAGCAGAGATTTCAACAGTCATCTCTGAATGGACTTGGTGTTAAAGGAGGCCTAGAAAGTTATAAAAACATCTAGCTAAATGTGCTGGTTAGCATTCACACTTTTGGCACAAAAAAAATGTGGAAGGAAACTGTGGTGAGGAAGGAATGCAGCAATTCCTCACACCTTGGTGCTTTCTAGGGGAAGTGTTCCACATCCTTGCTGCCAGGTGTAGCATTACCGTGCTCAGCTGGAGCTTGTCCACCACCGCAGATTAGCTGTGCTGTCTGCATGTGGGAGACAGAGGGGACAAACCCAATGCAAAAGCCCTTTTCCAGGAATGACATTGCCATTGTCATTCCTATGGGCTGTGAGAGTAGACTTCAATTGCCCGCCACTCAAGGGTCTAGTACAGAATATTTTATCTAGGAAACAAAGAAGAAATCAAAAAATGAACTATGACTTTTTTTTTCTGATTACAGGTAACCATACTGCTTTATCATTAGTCAGACTTGAACTGCTAACTTTGTTCTAGTTCTTCTCCAGATAGTGGAGCACGTCTTAGCTATATTGTTTCCTAGTCTGTTTCTCCACACAATCTTAAACCTGGCTTGTTCCATGTGCTCTGTTTATAAACAGTAGAAAGTACAATAAATCATTTGTAAGGGCATGTTACTAGAGGCTGGAATTTCAGCGCTTCTCAGCAAACAGCCTGATTGGGTGTTCTGAAGTGCATGCAACCATACTCTTCTGAGATCACAGCTTTAGGCTCACCCATCTTTTTGGTCCTGGGATCATTTCTGACAGCTAAATTCTGGTTGTGACTCACTTTGTACATCCTGTTGAAATGCAACTATATTTCTACTACAGAATTTTTTCATTTTATTATTTTCAAATCACAGTGCAACACCAGTAAGAAAGGGCTACAAATGATGTGGCAAAACTATCCCTTGGAGTCCTGTGTCAAGAAAACTTAAGGCACTGATGATATGTCCCAGCTCCGAGTTATAAACAGCTCCATTTTATGATCTAGATAGCGAGGCAACAGCAGTAACAGCAAAGTAAAGGTATGTGGGAGAAAACAAGCAGTTGCACCCTGCTTTTGCATCTTATTAGTTGTTGAAAATAGTCTCAATGCTAAAAATTTACGAGAAGAATTCACTGTGACATGTTTCTCCTTTTGTCAGATAGGATGATAAAACCTTA
Organism: Lepidothrix coronata; assembly: GCF_001604755.1. Taxonomy (NCBI): domain Eukaryota; kingdom Metazoa; phylum Chordata; class Aves; order Passeriformes; family Pipridae; genus Lepidothrix; species Lepidothrix coronata. Next base: position 3,863,979 of record NW_016690213.1, on the reverse strand, counting down.
CATTATTAGCTTTCTGAGTTGTTTTCTGCTAAAAAAACATCAGTACTTTTATTTTTATATTTCCACATGCACCTAGTTCTGTGTGGTAATTTTAAAATTCTATTTTGTTACATATGAATATATATGGTATTAACTTAATTCTTCCAGATTTTAATTTTTGTTTTGAAAGAGTGTGATGTGAAAATGAACAGTGAAAGTAGAATTCTAGCTCTAAGATCAATTATTTCCCTATCAATCTAGAAATTATTTCTGTGATTCTGTGAAAAAGAGTTTTTCAGTCTTCCACTGACACCTTTCAAATGCACCTACTGTGAGTCTAACTAGTTCATGCACTGACTTCAGTCATTAATCTGAATTTAGCAAATCCATTTTGTTCATGATCCTTCTGGTTTTATTCCAGAGCAAGAAAATAACAGAAGAGCTAAAGGCCTAAATTCACAGTAATTAGTCTCTTTCTTCCTCAAATAAGCATATAGGAGTCTGGGTCAGAATATGTATCTTCTGTTTTCATTAGTTATTGTTACTATGCTCTCCCAATTGTCACCTGTTTTGGCAGTGTCAGTAAAGGATCCCTGTTTGAGAGACCCTGTTGAACGTGAAAGTGCTGATTTTCACACAGTCCTCTTAACTGAGTGTTGTTTGCAATAATGAATTTTGGTGCTGAGGATGTAAATTTGAGTATTTTCCAGAACCCTTATTCAAATCAAAACAGTAATTTTCCATGACCCCAACCAAAATTTAACCTCAGACTATTAAATGTTTGATTTTGAATCTAAATGATAAAACAGTCTGTCTTGGTTGCCTTCAAAAGAGATGAGGATAAAAACCTGTGGCATTTTATTCTTCGATTTATGTAACTAGCTGTCTTTCTCCTCTCCCACAATCCCAGGCAGTGTGGCAGCCTGATCTGTGAGCTACCAATGCAACCATGACATAGAGCATGTGGGGTCAGGAAACAGTAGGGAGGCAATGCCACTGGGGATGGAGATGGAGAGCCATTGCCGGCTGTCATCCATGTGTGGAGAAAGACGAAAGCTTGGACAGCATGCTCCCCAGCAGGGGCTGAGGATCACTGCCTTTCCCTCCTCCCCACCCCCAGCCCTGTCACCTACTTGCTTGCTTTTGTCACCTCAAGTGGTCTGGCTCATGGGCTGAGAAGCAACTTGACATGGCACATGTCTTTGAGTCTTCTTCAGTTCCTTGATGAAGCTCATAGAAGAAAATTCTTGGCTTTGGCCATTTTACGACTTAGTCAAAAGCAACACAACATTTTATTTGAACTATCCATGAACTTTTTAAAACTAATTTCTATCAAAATATCAACAACATGTTATTGAATGTTTTTGAGGCGCCCCTTACTTGTTTCAACAAGCACCTCCTTACTTTAACACACTAGATTAAGTTCTGCCTTCATCAAATGTGAATAGTAAATCAATTATTTTAAATACAGGAGAGCTGCTTTGCTTACAAGTCTTTCCCATGCTGATGAACTCCTGCAAGCTCCATGGCTGCTGACGTGGTCTGGGAGCCTTGTTCTAGTTGATAATGTTGCTCATTGTGAGAATACCGACTACGCAAATCCTGATGCTTGGTGTGCAGATTTGCATTCCAATGCTCAGAGCGCTCTGTAAGGGTGCACAGGGCTGGTATGCTGGCTCTTGAAGCACAATGGGAATTATGGATATGTGTCTCTGGGCCAACAATTATTTCCATGTGCTTGCTAAATGAGTGCAGTGAGGGAAGACTTTCCTCTTGTTTAGTCTCTGTTGCTGTCTTTGGTGTTGTATTGCATTTTAATATAAACCTCCCCCCCCAGCTACCTCAACCCAGCCCTGTTAGATATTTGCCTGGCTTTCATTAAAACACTAGGGCATGAATAGCTGTAAGTTCAGGGCTGGAGGGCATCTTTGCTGAAGCTGGAATCTTCCATAAATAACTTACTGCACTTTTGGAGGTGTTAAAAGTAACTAAGCACCCAATGAATGAGTACCTAAACAATAGAGTTAGTCAAACTACTCCCACCATTCTTTTTTGCTAGTAGAGGTAAATAAATAGTAAATGTTTTTCCAACACTATGTGTTGTTGGCAGGTCAGACTTCCTATCACATGTGGGTAGGTTCACAGGGCTAAAGAATATCATACTAGTATATATTGCCCTGTCTAGCTATCTAAAGCAAAGGTCTGGTAGGCAGAGTTAGGCTTTTCCTCCAGAATAGACTGGGCTACAAAATGAAAAGTATCAGAGCAACAGCTAGCTTAGTCACATAATGCATTGCTATATAGTCTGGATTTCTTGTTTTCATTTCACTTTCCTTTGTTTTAGAGACAAAAAGGGATACCCTTGGGGGAAAAGACTTCCAAGTTTATTGCTTGACCAAAGCTGACTGACTCCGACATCAGCAGCCTTTATTAACTGAAGCTTTAACATTTCTTTCTCTGAATGTAACATTGTCACTGGCACCTCTGTTCAGCCTCAGAACCAGTACCAAAGAGTCCCCAGTGCAGGGCAGCAATCTTTCTCACACTGCCTTTCCAGCTGTTAAAGAGTCATCTGCCATGGACTACCCCTAGGGTTAATAGATAAATCACTCTGTACAGTTCATAAACCTCTTACACCGCCCAATTAGATATCACTCTGAGCTGTGTGGCTCCTATTTTAGGAAGTGGTTTGACATCACCAAACTGTTCTTCACATGGAAGCAACAAGCATTTGCCAGTGCCAGCTCTACTATAGTTTAAAATCTGTGGACTATATCAGAGACTGATGGAGCTACCTCATGAATGGGAATGGGGACAAGTTGGACTCATGCAGTGGCAGTTCCTCTGTAAAGTGACAAGTGTTCCTGCTTACCCCACTCCTGCTACACTGGGCTGTACTGGCTGATGGCTGAGCCAGCTGTACCAGCTACCTCGTTTCAGTGCATTGTTCTTATGGAAAAGAAACAGTGATTCCTGATCAGGCATATTAATATGTGAAGCAAGAAAAAGCCGTAGTGAAGAAAATACTCCCTGCACATACAGAGCAACTTAAAAATTATTGCTGCAAAGGACACTTTCAGTTTAGTAATACTGGCCCCAAACTAGATTGTATTGCTCTTGCTAAAAGGGCCATTTCTGTTTCCTCAGTCCTTTGATGAAAGATCGCATAAAAGAAGAATGAAATGAGGAATACACTAGAAATTTTATCCAAGGTGACTTAATACTGAATATTGATGATGGATGATTAAATATTTTTAAGTCTTCATAGCATTGTGCAGTTCTGCAGAGTGTGAAACACTGTTTCTTTCTTTTACTTTTTATACTGAGCTATAAGAACACCGTCTGGGTTCCTGGGGCACCAAGTGAAATATTTTGCCTATAAGGTCACTTTTGTTATCACATATGGTGTTGCAAGGAAATTTCCAACTTAGTTTCAAAATAGCTTTGGCAGGACATGCAATTCAAGCCAAGGAAGCCTCCTCCTCCTTTTCCCAGCTTCTGTCAACACCCAATCAAGCGTCAGCGACCTAAACCCAGCTCATATATAGTTGGCTAACTCATTTTTTTATTTCTCCAGGGACAAAAGCAGACTTCATCACTAAGATAATGGCCCTCCCTTCCTACAGTGACTGAGGTCTAGAAACCCTCTTCTTAGGTGCATTGTTTAATCTAGACTGTTACTTTCTGTACTGGGGTTAGGCATGCAGCACATATTTCAGTTAAAACAAACACTGCTCCCAACATTTCTGACTTGTTCTTTTAACACAGTTTCTTGAACAGGATTTCACTTGCCAGCTAGAAAGGTTGGAGAACAGATAAATCTTTATTTGGATAAGCTGCACTGTGTTAGATATTTATAGTGGATCTCACCTTTTGAAATAACCAGTCTTTCTCAAACTGTATCTAATGTGTTTTGCTATAAATTTGTCCTTATAGCCTTTTTGTGTTTCTGTGTCAAAAATAGAAACAATATATATTGTATTCTCTGACCTATTTTTTGCCTTTGAAGAATCTCTATAGAATGAAGGATCATTAATATTCAGGAACTGGTATAATCAGGACAGTACTCAATTGCCCCTATGAATCTGGTCACTGATCAGCTCTAAATAAGTCTTCATGCAAGATGAGGCTCATATTCCCCACTCAGCAGGCAGCTGAATTTGGATATGAGTATGGGACCCAAGAGTGCTGAAGTTTCCATGCATCTGGTCAGGCCCAAACAGCTTTCTTTGGCTTTTCAAAGAGTTTTTGAAGAGCTATCTTTTCTCCTCCCTACACTTCAGTCATGCTGCTGTTTAAGGTGTTTTTACCTGGAGAGGTAGCTGTTCATCGATATTTAGGTTTTCTCGTCTCTTATACCAACTGATTAATGTTACTCTTATCCCTTCAACAATGCAGCAGTTTCATCAGATATATGAGATTCAAACTATTCATAGTGTCTACTTTTCATTCACAACTGCCTCATCACTCAACTAGAGGGTCATGGAGACAAAGCCTAGTTCTCAGAGAAAGTGAATATCAAAATGATCAAGAGGTGCCCTGAATTTTTTATTTTGACATTTTACTGATATTACAGGATAAAAAATACCACATTCTATTAAAAAAACCCCTACATATAAAAACTGAAGTTCAGAAACCAAACACTGAAAAAACTGAGCTCTAACTGACTGCAACAGTAAGGAGGTTTGGAAAGAGAAAGGATAGAGAGTGTTGAGGAAGATAATAGATAGTGGCAGAGCTAATTTATAAAAAGTCTTTTTAAAAAGGAAAAAAAAAACCACCAAAAAATTCGGGAAAAAAAAAAAAGAAAAGATTGTAGTGGAGAGGGTTGCTATAGTGAGAGTAATCTTACGACCTAATGTGTGAGTGCTTTCAAAAGACTGGATGTTCCAGTTCAGTGAAGCAAGATGGCCCCCTGCAGTATTGTTAGCCCCCTCACAAAGAAATTTTGCTTCTAATCTAGGAACATCACTGTACAAAACACTAACAGAACTGCTGTGGTTTACTATTAGTTTCACTCAAAACTCGAGGTAAACTTTCTTTACTTTAAAACATTAGTCAAAAATGGAAGTCCTCAGTTTCCAACTTTGCTCCCATTTCTTCTGAATGCCTCCTGTGCGGTTCTGGTGTGACACTGAAAAAAAATTTATGTTTTGAGAAATACCTCTGAACCCCCAGAAAACAAAAAATACTCTCTCAAATTCATGTGGTAAAGTTTGTGATAAGGTAATAGTAAAGACTGAAAAGAAAGTCTTGCTGGAGTTGTGAGAAGTAAAACTTCCTCATGAATGAGAAGGTAAACTTCAGAAAAATACATTGTGCTCTACATGCATTCTGAACAGGAATATTGATGTATATTTTGTGCATGAAAAACGTTTTATTTCTCCCATCCTATTACATATCTCTGACAGTAGTGAGAATGAGGCAGCATACTTTTTTGAAAATAAGTTTTTATAATATTTTGACATATTGGCAACATTTGGGGCTCAGGTTTTCAGATTATTTTCACCAACACAACAAAACACTATAAATTATGTGTTTTGTGACAGCACAACAATTCCATGCTATAGCACTTGTACATATTCTGGAGGTGTATTTGTATTAATCAATATACTTCTATAACCTGTACCTGATATATATTTCCTGCACATACACAGCAAAATGCAGAATTTAGTTTATTTAGCAGTTATGCAGGGATATGGAGTTAGCTTCCCTCTGAAGTACATGAGGCTTCTTTGACTGCCATCTGCAATTTAAAACATCCATCCAGGTCACACATTGCAGAAGCTAGGAAAGGGAGAGGGGAACCAGACAAAAAGAGACTCAAATATTTTCTTAGCAATTAAATGCAACAGTTCATAAGGTTCATGAAGTCAAATAAATTCCTTTCCTAGTCCTGTTTTCTCTCCCCCCTCCCTTGCTTTGTATACCTCCATGATTTCTATCCCAATTATTTGCAAGGCAGCAACACTATGCCCAGTGCTTGACAGAGAATGTGCCAGAAGTAAAATCATTAGAAAAGAAGGCTGTCTCATAATAATTCCAATTCACGCTTTAGCTGGTTCCCATCAGAGTTCCAACCTAACTCAGAAAATCAAAAATGGACTTGAGAAGTCTGAATAACTGTAAAATTTAACAAAAATTAATTTCTTTTCTACCTCTCAATACTGAACTTAACACATCACTCACAGAAACCCACCCAAGCTCTAAAAAATCAGTGTTGTGAGGTCTGTGTGGCCTTCTACAGAGTGCTTTGGTGTGGGAGCTTGGATTGTTTTTGACCCTGTGACACTGAATGTCCAAGAGTTTCCATGCAAGGACAATGGTGCTGTTAGTGCCCATTACTAAAAGCCTTCTTGTTTCTTTCAACTGCTCACAGGCCTCCTAAACAATGAAAGAAATCCATACATCATTAATAAGGAGATTTAATTTAAATTCTGCTCTAAGAGAATTCTCAGATATTCCTCTCATTTTATTTTTTTTTTAGTGAAAATTACTGGAGCATGATGTAAGATGGAACCTTGATGTAAAGAAGTGTTGGGCCTTATTTAGAAATGCCTGGAAACTAGTGGGAATTGTAATCATAGAGCAAATTGGAAAGCAGTACTGACACACCAGTGAGCAACTCCCATGGAATGAAAGCTTGCTGACCATGGGGATATGTCAGCTAGTTAAAAAAGTCTTCCCATATAATGATCTCTTTTGACCTGAGGCATTTTATTACCTTTACATTTCTAATGATGGTAACTTTATTTTTATTGTGACTACATGTATTCAGAATTTCTAACAGCCATTTGTCACTCACAATGGGCTAATTTTCATTAGAAAAGGGAATTAATAAGTTCCAACAGAAAGCTGATGTGAAAGAAAATGGAACAGGATAGCCCATATTCACTTTTATAGTGAAAGGTCATTTAATATACACATCAATAATTTTGCTTTTGTTTGTGAACACTCAACACTGTTAAAAATCTGCCAGTACAAAAGAATCAGGATTATTTTTCACATGAAAATAATGTGAGTTAACTTTGCCTCAGCTCTATCTCTAGTGTCACTGGAACCTATTACATGAAGAATGAATTCTGATAGGGATTTCAGTACGTTTTATTCTGCTATCACTTTGAATTTGAAACCATTTTTCATTTTGGTATTTTTAGGAATGTAAATAAGAAGAGAAGATTTCACAGAAACTTCTAAGTTGGACTATATTGCTTGAAAGATTGGTTTATATTGCTACTCTGGCAGAGTAAGGTCAGAAACAACTAATGACGCCTTCAGTGTATATATGCATATAACATCTTTAAATGTTTAAAACAGATTCTAGAGTAAATGTAATCCAGAACGAGCCAGTATCCTAATGATTAGGTGGAGAACAGCAGTTGTATTGTGCTCATTCTTCACAGGTTTCAGTAATCATGGTCAGTGTCTCTTTGGGTGTGTTTTGGTTAGGTAGCTGATTATCTATCTATCTATCTATCTATCTATCTATCTATCTATCTATCTATCTATCTATCTATCTATCTATCTATCATCTATCTATCTATCCACCTATGTATCTATCTATGCACGCACTCACACACACACTCACCCACACAAGTATACATATATTTACAGAGCGAGAAAACTAGGAGGATAAATTCTTCTGCTTATGCCAGTAAATCTAACTGAATGTCTTTCAATTAGCTATTCTGTAGTTAGAGTACTTCAGAGCAGAGTTTGTATTTTAGCAGATAGAAATTTTGTTATATAAACTGGATTCTCACTCTAAATGTTATCCTTGTATAGCTCTGCAAATCTCTTTTTAAGTCATGTGAATCAAACTAACTCATGAAAAGGTTATAGGTATAAATATATATATATATACAGTCATAAATAAATAAATATATAGATGAAGAAAGGAAGAAAAAATTTTAAATATATTACAGATAGCTCTCCAAGTCTGCTCTCTATGTGTATTATGGCTTCCAAAGAAGGTAGCTGCAAAAAATTTGAGAGACTTCTTTAACACACATTTAATGACTCTTTTACCCCAGGCCCCCTGATCTCTGTAAAGTTGAAGGGGGTCTTATCAAAGACGTCTTATTCAGTTTAAAGATTCTTACATTCTTTTGCAGCTGGTCCTAACATGACACAACCTCAGGCCTCTGAGGAAACTTTTCTGTTTTGAGGGGATTCTGGAAGCTGTCTCTATATCAAGTTTTCAAACTGTACTTAGCAAGTACCTGATTGCTTTACAGAGCAGTGAAATGTGATTTCTTTCCCATAAATGCTTAGGCAGCAACACCAAACATCAGTTTAAAACATGAAATTAAAGATCATTTTTTGGGGTTAATTTGTTTTGGAAGTTTAGGATAGGAAAAGGTATATATGCTTCTGAGGATGAAATAGTTCTTTGGAGTTTGGGTACGTTGACATTAACATTTCAATGTGGGTCAGTACTGTGGTTTTAAAGGGAATCTCTTGCTGCTACCATGCTTTGGTTCACATCAGAGACATCATAAGCTTGATTCTTTTAAGATGTCATTAAGCTAGAAGATGAAAATATAATACAATCCAAACCACCAATTGACAAATCAATTCACACTGGAATATTCCTTTGAATGTGTAAATAAGTTCATGTTGAGCATGTACAAGTCCTTTATATGTTTGTTTTTACAAATATTTAAGCAACTGCGCCTCATTAGCTAGAACAGTACCAGAGCCTCCATCACAAACCAACTTGAATGGATATGCATGAAATCACCATTAGTTTTGCATTTAGAGTAATTATTCTGCACACATCTTTAACCAGAAAATGGACGGCAAAGAAACCAGTCATTTCCTTGAGCTCAAGTAAGAAAGGTATTTCAGGCCTGATTTTCTGCTGCTTTGCATCTTCTATGTTTCTGCAAAATGAGTGTGAAACATTATTCATTCTGGTTTGAAAACATTTCACAACAACGAATAATGCTGTTTCAGTAAGCAGTTATGTTATTCATCTGCCTGGATCTAATTCTTGCTTATGCTTAGAATGTAAACTTTTGAGAACAGGGACATACCATATAGGTACCATGCCGTGCAGAGTAGGATCTTGTTCAAAGTCGGGTACTCCTATGCACTGTCACAATATTACAGTGTAGTTTTGTAATGTTCAAGATGTGGGAGATTCAGCCATCTTATATTTAAAATCTTGTAAATTATAGAGGATGTGTGTAATCAAACTGCAAGTTCATATAGAAGCCAAGAGAGTACTGGTTTTTATGCAAAGGTTTTAGTTCCATGAGCAGAAAGAAAGGCAAAATTTACTGAATAAGACAGGAGTTGGGAATTATTACCTATGCTCTAGTAAATACATATAAGGCGGCATTATGATCATGTCATACCATGACCAAAAATGGAGATTCTAGTATGGGAAACATTATTTTCTGCTCTGTCCCTTCCTCCTCTCCTTCTCCACCCCCACTCTTTTGTTCTTTGCCATTCAGTGTTTTGGTTCAAGTTAATTAAAGATTCCTGTTGCAGCCTCCTGGAGTGAAATTCTGGCAGTATGCCCAGTACCGCCATAGTCATATGTAAGCAGCCCCTCCACTGAGCTCCATAATGTCTCTAAGAAACTATACAAAGAGGAAGAAAGAAACTGAATCCAGATGGAATGGGAAATCAGATATTTCTTCCATTTGTGTTGAAATCTGTGAAGACTGCCCCATAGGTTGAAAGAGAAGACAATTCACATACTCTGCAGTCTCAGGGAAAAGCATGTTTTCTCCCCCACCCCTCCACCCTTCATTGAAGAGGAATCTGTGAGAAAGCTTACAGTGAGACTGCAAACTCAGTAATGCAAAACATGTTTTCCCAACTCTGCTTTACTCTGCTAGCTATAGAAAGGTGTAGGATAGACCTGTCAGGGGAACACAAAAAACAAAACAAAAGAATCAAAAGAGAGACTCAGGCAGACAAAGACCCTTCCTAATGAGAGGGTTACGAGAGAATTTGATATCCAAACCAACATTTTGACACACAATTCATAGTGAAAAGAGGACTTAAGGAATTTTAAATGCCCAACAGCGGAATAAATATGTCTAACACACTAAGCAATAACCACATCCCGATCTGCTTGTTGTTAAAAGGCACATTAAAAAGATTGCAAAAATGTGTAGTTCCTAGTAATTTCTTGGATTTCACATGCATAACTAAAGTCAGAAATATCCCTGGAGAAGCGCAGATGTGGCACATTTTGTGTTTGTGAGTCTTTGTCCACTTCAGTGCTTGGTTCTTAAAACATAGCACTACACTTGATTGATAGTTACTGAATTACTGGATTAATGACAGTATCATTAGAAATCAAAACTGTGTATATTTGCAAGTATATTTTATACATAAATTACAGGTTGCTTTATGGCAGATTCTATGCTCACCAGGGATATGGAATTTGGTGGGGGGAAGGAATAAATCATGGAACTATCTGCAGTATTGCTTAGTTTCTCTATGCATTTTATTTTACTATCAACAACGCTATTTTGTTGCTCTCCTATGGCCTGTCTGGCTTTTCAGGGTTTTGAATGATTGGAGATGGGAGGTGTTACACGAAGATTAAACTTTGTCAAAGGCGATTATGAGAAAGGAGTCAACACTTGATGTCTATGTCAAAGGACTGATTTTTAATTTTAAAATATCAGGGCAGAGAGATCTCCTGGCAGAGGGAACAACCTGTTGTAACACAAGAGGTGCCCATTTGAGATGCAGACTTTGGGCAGAGGTTATGATTCAAGGTAGCAGGGGTTTAGCTGACAGTTTAGAGCAATACTTCAGGTGAAATGAACCTGATAATTGCAGTGCAGATTTCCCCAAATAGCAGGTTGACTGAAATAGCTCTAGTTCCCTGTGACTAATTGGATGTTTTGTTACCACTTTTTTTCCCTAAGCAACAAAAATGGTCCAAAAGGCTGTCCAGGTGAAAGGGGTAATAGATGTATGCTGTTATGTGTGTTTCTTGTCCTTTCAAACCTTTGAAGCCAGGCTGAGGTCAAATTACTCAAGCAGAAACAGCTCTGTTGACAAACATGTGGTCTTCAAAAACAATCCCAGTATGAGAGAAGCTGCTAATTTAAAATAACAGAGGAGAAGGGCCGGGTTGGGGGGGGAAGTGAAAAAAAAAGAGAGGGAAAACCAGCATCAGTCTAGATGAAATCCAACCCAACTGCCACCTTCCCTGCTAGCCTCCCTTTGTGAGCCTGCCTTCCCCACCGCGTGAATCAGCTATGGTTGGGGTTAAATGGGTAGCTTTTGTCTCCTCACAATGGCCGAGAGTGACAGGTTTTGCTAAATGATTTACTGGTGGAGATGATTTGAAGGACAGAGCCAGGCAGCCTTGGGAACACACGCACAAGAAAAGGACAGTAGCGAATCAGCCTCTCCTCCCCCTCTCGCTTTCATGGTTTTGACTGAAAGATCACAGAGTGAGACTCTGACAGACACAAGGACCATTGAGAAGCTATTTTTATTACTTATCTTGCTTTGCTGAGAACAGACCTGAGGTTAATTAACCTTTACTTTTCTACTTTTTTTTTTTTTAACGTTGTTGTTTTTCTTATTGGGGATGCGAGCCTGTAAGTTGGCAGGGTCACATGCCTTGGGCAAAGGGAAAGTCTCTGTGTGAGACTTCAGCACAAGAAAACTCAACAAGGCAATGCAGCCGGGCCGTGGTGAAGGCAGCTGCTCAGAGCAGAGCTGTCCCAGCTGTTGTCAATTGGAATGTGCTAGAAACAGTGCTCCCTCCACCCTGTTAAGCTGCCCCAGCAGTGATGGTACCCAGTGCTAATATGGACCCCAGATTGTTTCCTGAACAGTTTGATCTGGCTGTGTGGGCAGGAATGAACTTTGTTGGGATGTGGGACATACCGGAGCACTGGTGCGCTGCGTTTTCCCATCTCCTCAAGTGCAGGCCAGGCACGCAGGGACATGATGGCAAGCTGGCTGTGGGCCCTCAGCACCAACTCAGAGGAAGGCAGTGCTAAGCCTTTTCTCTGCCTGAGATGTGGGGAGCAGGGTGGTTCAAGAAACCAGCTGTCAGAGACACTAACACAGCTGAGGCAGGGAATGGACATGACAGAGGGTGGCAGGGAAGCATCTATTGCCCATCATGCTCAACACTACCTTTCTGGGGTGCCTGCCAGGTCCTGTGTGCGGCTGACTGGCCCAGCAATCCCAAACACCGCCACCCTTCTCCATGAACCCATGACTCCGCTGGCTTGGCAGAACTTGCCATTTAAGACAGTGGGCATAACAGGACCCAGCTTGTAAAGGGGAGCAGGAGATGGCAGCCCTCTGGCCTCACAGTAAATGTGTTATGATGCTTCCTTCACCAGTTGCCCCTCCAAATGTTTGAGAGGACAAGTGAAAACTTTTCTTATTAAGAAAAGGAACTTTTCAGAGAGTTACTGTGAATTAGTCTGAAAAAATCCCAGAAGGTAGTCCACAGATGTGAAGGTTGGATTTATGGATAAATCAGAACTCATAAGAGCCATGTTACCCAAAAGAGGCAATGCTGTCTTTCTGTTCCATATTTCATTTGGTCTATGATTTATGAGCTATTCCTCAAGCACAGTGGGATAATACATCCTGTCACAGGTTATAACCTGCAATTGTCATGTCATTATTTGGTTCTGAGAAAGAGATAGAAACAGCAAAAATTCTACAAGCACTACTGCAAAAAAAAAAAAACAAAAGTAATTTTTATAGTGCCTAACACATAATGACATCCCAAACCCTGTGAATCACATCCTGAGAATGTGCATTGAAGCTTTATTATAATATATTCAGCTAACTTAAAAAAAAAACAACCACACACAAAAAAGCCACTCAGCAAATATCTCAGACGTCTTTACTAGTTAGGGAAGAAGTTGGAACAGTAAAACCCACTGTGCGCAATAACATATAGCTTTTTGCTGATTAGCTTCAAATCGTATTCTCATTTTTATGAGCATTTTAATGATCATTTTAATGAAATCTTGTAGGTATTCAAAAGAAACAACATGAACATGTGCATGTGATGGCAAAGCAGCATTTCCTATCAGCGAGTTTGAAAGACATGGCTCAACTTAATGGAAAAATGAAAGGATCTATAAAATGGCAGCTTTAGAGAACATAAGTGTTTTCTGTTGTACAGTAGAGCTGCAGTACTCTGGAGTTGCAGTATGCTGTCACATGATATATTTCTAATGGCCTCTTTAATGCTCGGTTGCGAATAAACACTTCTGTCTTAAAATACAAAGAGCAAAACAGAGTAAATCTAAACATATGAGAAGGAACTATGGTATTTCTTAATTCTGTGAAAGAGAGCAGTGTTTGCAAAAGATAAAGCAACTCTAAAAAAAGCTTACCCGACAGGCTTTCAAATATGGATTTGCCACTGTAGGGATTATGGAAGGTGAAAATAGAAGAAAAAAACCTTTCCTGGTGGGCATGAGAAGTGTTGGGATTACTTCCTTCTTGAAATCCCAGAAGAGTAAGTGTACTTTAGTACATGCTGAGTAGTACAAGGAATGGGTTTAATAAGTCTTATTCTTGCCTGGCTTTGTATTAACAAACAGCTCTTGCAATTATAATTTGCATCTGCTTCTGTCAAGGCTGACTTTCTGATTCTTCTCCAAACACTTCTCTCTCTTAACTTCTGCCTCCACATCTTAAATCCTAGTAATGCTGCTATAAACATCATCATCTCCAGAACTGTGTATGCAGTACTCTTTGCATATTGAGCCTTGCTTTAAAAAATACCTCCCATAAGTGGTGAAGTCAATAGATTGCTTCAAAAAATAATGGAAAACATATCTCATGCAGGATGAAAGATTTGATTTGAGACTCAAGAATGACCCTTCTAAATGCAGGACTGCACAATAAAAGTTATATTTAGTCAAATTTACAAGCGTCATTTACATTTGGTTCTCATCCCTCTAGTTTGCATGAAATTAGTGTAAAATTCCTACTTTTTAAGCCTTTACTATGGATGATATGTCCTGTCCCTTATTTTTCTGCAATTTCTGTGATTTTTCTTCTTAACTTCACTTTTCTTTGTTTCCTACCTAATTGTGTCTTCTTCTCTTTCATCTGCCTTTTTTGTGACTCCTTTACGTGTTTCCTTTTCTCATAATCCTCCCAAGCCACTGCAGCTGTAATAGTGTTCAGAAGCCTTAGGGTCCAAGAAGTTGGCTTTGAAGGTAAAGAGAGAAAAACTATATAAGGGTGGGAAATGAACCCTTATATGACGCAGGGTCTCCATTTGATTCCTTATTATGCTATGCCAGTAGCATCACAGTTTTGCTGCCTCTCTTCTGTTTGTCTGTGTCTGATGAATGCCATGGCTGACCCAAGCTGAGTGACCAGATATCATCTGCTGGCAAAAAAAGAGCAGGGAATGGGGCATTGTTGAGTCACCCAAAGGGGCTGCAAAATGGAGTCCCCCCCGACAGGGTGGCAGAGGACAGTATGGGCTGCATGGGCTCTGTACTGCAGCTTCCCCCAAACAGCTTTCCCCAAACAGAGTACCCTCCAACCTCTTGGCACCCTCCAGTGGCATTGGGTGGCCTCTGATGCTGACATGGCACATGTGGGTTGGTCTGTTCATTTCAGCAGGGCACAAACATGGAGCACTGCTTGGAGCCAGCACTCAGTTCTTGGGGAACATCAGCTACTTAGTTTCTTCCCATGCTCAACAATTATTTCCTTCTAACAGATCTTTCAAAAGCCTTTCTTTACATTACAATTCGTTCATTGCTTTATAAGAGGTTACGTCACATCACAAGACCAAAAAGCACAGTGCAGCTTAGTGTAACTTGCCCCTGATCTGGCATTTCTTTGTGATGTGTCATGTCAGAAATGTAAAGAAAACAACATTGTCCTTTTCTTATTAGTTTGGCCAGCAGTGGCCACTACAGTTTGCCTTTACCTTCTGCCTGGAAGATGTATGTTTTACTGAAAGTAGGAGGAATCATGTTTATGAAGTTTTACATACTTTTTGGAGAGCTGCATGTGGTTTTGATAGAAATGGGCTCCAAGTTAGCGCTGCTGGGGTGGTTGCAGAGAAGCTGGCAAGCAAAGCCAGCATTTACAATTCCTGTGACTTGAGAGCAAAAAGTGACAAGGGATGATATGGTAATGTACTGTTTTGTCATTTCTGTAGATTTTCTTTTTTGGCCTACTGAATTTCAACAGCTTTTAAATATGCATTTCCCAAAAAGAATTTGAGACAGCTAGAAAAGGATGAAATTACCATTAAAAATCAGAAAAGTAAGAAATTCTAGAGTGTCCTAGACCCAAAACAAAGTTCCTCCTTGTACTGACCCTAACCAAGAGCTAGCAAATGGGACCTGTTACAGCCTAGACCCAGACCTGATCACATTAAAAGGAGTCATGTCTGTATTAGTTTTTTCATGTGTACACAGGAAATTATAATCCTGACTCCCTTTGCACAGTGTGCTGACCTGTTATTGCTTACTGTGAGGAGTCTGCCTTTTATGTCCTCAGCGCTATGGCCTATTTGCATCAAAATATCACACTCTCAAGAGCCTTGCTGCTCCCCTTGCAAGGATGAAGTGCTTTTTGTTTTTAAAAGAAGATTTATCACTTTAACACCTTGGTGATGATGAGCATGAAGCCCTGATTTAAAAGGCTTATGTGATAGAAGGAATTGAGGATGGTTTGCAGATAAAGGATTCTAGGGAGGGCCCTCAAGTGCTCAATTTCCAGTCTTTCTACTAACCTGTTGAATGACCTTGAACAAGTCCACATTGCTGCAGCTCAGTTTTCCCTTCGATTTGTTTATTTGTTTAACTTGCAATATACTGAAAGCCTTTCTACAGCACCCTGTGATATGAGTCCTGATCTCACTTTGGTTGTTAGATGCTGGTACCTTAACAACAGTTTTCAGATGATGATCAGCCCTCTACTCCGTCCCTCCATCTTGGCAGATCACAGTGGCTTACTACAGAATGTGACCATTATTCTTGAAATATTCTAGCAGCACATCAGTCATGCTGTGTTTTGATTGACAGAAAAGCCTTAGGTCAGTCATATCCATCATAGAACTATGATGCAGCTGTATATACATTTTACAGCTTGAAGTCATAGGTAGTTGGATCAATACTACTAAGGCACTACTAAGATAGTGGCAGAAAAAAGTGGTTGGCACAGGGGAAAATAAGAATTTCTGTGTAGGAGCATCCAGGGAAAATACCCAAGCACATATGTAATATAACTATACTGTGTCGATCTTTAGAGGTCAGGAAAATTGAAATGGGAGGAGTTAGGGGAAACAAACATGTAGTCCATCAAAACAATAGTTTGAATGTTGTGCAAAAGCAGAAATTGTTCTGAGTATCCATGCTTTCTCTGCAAGGACAAAATATTCCCATACTGTAGGCCCAATGTGTAGGGTTAGCAGTTCTTGAGCTATCAGACTCCATACTTTTGCAGAAGAGATTATGCTCTGTATCATAGTCTTGCCTTTTTGTCTATACTTTCTAAGTATGTTCAGGTGAATCAGAGTACCTGAGTGACATCCCAGCTTACAATGGTATTATTAATTGAAGTGTCTTGCTTTCACTGATCCATGGAAAGCTTTCTGTCTTTGTGGTAAAAAAGGTGAGACCTTTGTGCATGTGACATATTGCAAAAAACATTTGAATGAATAGGGCTGTTGTAATTTTGAATCTAACTTCTAACTAACACTAGGTCCTTTATTTGGGGAATTCTTTGCCAGAAAAGAAAAAAAACCCAAACAAAAAACACCACACAGCCCCCCAAAAAATCCTTTATATAACGATAGCAAATATAAAAATTTCGAAATGCACCTGCAAGATTGCTTGTGAGACCAGAGTATATAAAAAGAGATACTTTTAAAATTTAGAGTATTTCAAGTTTATTTCATTAATTTAAGAATCTTTTCCTCAAAATTTTGATTAAAGTAGTGTCACAAAATGTAAGAGCCATCTCAAATACTTGAAGCATTTTCCTATGTTGGAATGGTTACTTGAGTCTGGCTTTCGACCTTGGAGAAAACAGGCACGTTGAGGCTAGACTTATTTAATTGGATGTTCACTGGATTTATGAGAGATCTACTTTTACATGCAATTTGTGGTATCCTAGAATTGTTATTTTTACCCATTCACTGTAAAGGCAGAATATGTGGTTAATCTAGATATAGACAGCAACATTGCAGATAGCTGCATTTGAGTAGATGTATTGACCAAAATACTTGTACAGGAGCTTCAGAAAATTAAAGCCCAAGAGATGTGTGCAATGTTAAATGAAGGTGTCGTTCAAAAGCCTGTTAGTCTCTAGTCATTCTCTATTATCTCTGAAAATGTTTATCCTTAAGTCTGTCAAAGTAGAACTGTAGATTTGTTAGTGTTATTTTCTACCTGATTTCTGACTGTGAGTCTTTGTGTATCTTATGCATGGAGCCCTATTCCTGTTTAGCTTCCTTGTGAGCGTGTGTATGTACATGTATATGCATATACACATGTGCAGAGGCAGTACTGCCCCCAAACCTCCTCAAGACTGTGGTCAAAATTGATTTCTTATGCTCCATGGATGGGGCAGCAAGAAGGGCTAGAGGTCAGGCCAGAGCAGGAGGGGATCTGGTGACAAGTACAAGGGGAAAGGGGTCCCCTTTCTTTTCTCAGGTGTAAGTAAAGGTGCAGCCTTATGGCCTCAGTGGCAGTAACAGGCCTTTGACCACTCTTACTGGGACTGGAGGCAGCTTGCTGACTGTGCATGACCATGGGCTTTGTGAGTGTGTCCATACAGGTATTTTCAGTCCTAACATACTGGACTCTCTGTTATGCTTGGAATAAGTAAGAATATTATACCTTTTTTTTTTTTTTGGATATTGAATGATTTTGACATTCATTTTTTTCTGTATCAGAAGATTTAATATTAAAAATCATGCTGTCTACTGAGATGTCTGTGATAATGACCATAAACTGATATGTCTAAATTCTGCCAAGGAGATCTGCACCCTTAGAGACCCCTAAGTTGCCATTTTTTACTACAGAATTCCCAGGATCTCCCAGACTGCCTGCAGTGGATTCTACTGAAAAGTAGCAACCATTTACATTATTCTGTCTTTCAGTTTTCAAGCGGTAATGAAATCCTTTCTGTACAACTGTGCTATATTTATGATTCATTTTAGTCAGATTACCAGAGGCAATTTTTTAAAAACTGCACTGTCAACCGTAAAAATCCATCTCAAGTTACATCAAGGATATCAACAGCACATAAATGTGCACCTTTCAGTTGACATCATTAGAACCAATATGTAAACAAACAATAAGTTACATGATTCTTAATGGGCAGTAGGTTCTTCACAAATATTAAACAGTGCTTTTATAGGAAACCTGCCTCCAGTTAGAAGTAAAATGCTTTTTCTATATTTTTAAAATGGTAAAAAATGAAGATGACAAGAGAAAACTGGCTGAAGAACTCCAGGCTGTACCCTCCTCTGCACAGCTTGAACTCTCCCTGTATTTATCTGAAGCAGATGTTCCAGGCAGGATGCACGTTGCAGCCAGAGGTGAGGACGGAGGTGTACAGGACTTGAATACATTTCAGTACAGCTCCCACATCCTGTTTACACATAGCTGCTGGCCTGAGAACAACACAGGGAATAAAAAAGGGAAGGTGGAGTGGGGTGTGATAGGAAGGAACGGTTGATGGGAGTCGTGATACTAACACCACTGCTGGGCATGCATATTGAGAGTCCTGTAGATTTGTGGTTCTATTTGCATCTGCCTCTGCCAGCAACATTTTTTCCACTACTTTGGCAGGCATCAATAGCTGTCTTCTGTCATAGGGGAGAGAAAAGGAAGAGAGGGAGCAATTAGTTTGGAAAAAAAAAAAAAAGACAGTTCACCTGCAGAGAAACTATACGTTCTCTCCTATTCAGCAATGCTGCACAGACTCTTGAAAAAACACAGCTGGAATTCACTGAACCAACTTTTCTGTTCATTAAAATCTTGAACTGATTTTTAGCAGCAGAAAGGCACTTACTGAATCACTGGTGAGCAATGAAAAATATTAAGAATGCTAAGCCCCGTTTAAGCAGTCATTCTGCTGGAGGATGGATTTTTCAGATTGGATCCTTACTGGCAATTTGGTTTCTACACACACAGAGCAGTGAAGGGCCCACTTTTCTGTGCAGTGGACATATGTATTCATTTTATGTCTCCCTTTCAACTCGTTAAACCTATTCTGCATCATCCGCACAAATTCTTGTCTAATGCTAAGGAGATACGAAAAAGGTGTACATATCTTTTTTTTTTTTTTTTTTTTTTTTTTTTTTTTTTTTTTTTTTTTAATTTTATTTAAACAAGATCACTAAGGGACCAGCTTTTCATAGTCAGTCAAAGATTCATAAAGCTGCTAATGGCAAAATTCCCAGGAAGCAGAAATGGAAGAAGTTGTTTTTCAAGGTTGTTTTTCACAAAGTTCACAACACTGGCTTGGAACACTATGTATCTGTTAGGTGTCCCTGTAATATTATATCCTGCAGAGACTGGCTACTGGCTTTACATCTACATGGTCATGTGCACATAAAATATGGGGTAGTTTGAAGGACATGTGCTTTCCGGTGCTTGAATGGTATGAATTTATCCACATCACAGATCAACCAACGTCTCATCAGCCAATATAAAACAAAATATAAAGAAAGGCAATATTAAAGAAGCCCAAAATTTATAAAAAATGAAAATATATATTATTACCTGTTATTATAATCTATTTATTTTATCTCCTACTCATTAGAATGTTTAATACTAAAATTGCAGCATAAAAGTTTCTGTTCTCTCAGCCTAGACCATATTAACTTTAGCACTCTGCTCTTTTTCTTTTTTTTTGGAAAAAAGGAGTCATCTTAGTACTCAAGACTCCTTTTTTTTTATGCATCATGTTCCAACAGGAGACAGAAACTTCTCAAGTATGTGCTAAGATAAGCTAATTTCCCCAGATGCCTTGCTTTTCTTTACCCTATTATGTTTGGATTATTTTGTTATCCAAGCAACTACAATGCTATTAGGTTTTGATTTTCTTATTTTAAATCATCTAAAAGACCAGAAATTTGGGATCAAATTGGAAGATAGAAAGAAAATTTAAATTCTGCTTTGTTCTCAAGCCTTTTCTCTAAGCTCCAATCTATTTAGCACTTGAAACTCAATCTTCAGATAAGGAACAGTAGTCAGTCTCTTCATTGCTTCCCTTTTGTTTTTGTATAAGACAGCCTATCAAGTTCTTTTTCCATGAAATGGCTATATAGAAAAAGACAAATCAAGATCTTACTGTGTTATTACTAGTAATCCCAGCTCACATTTACATAGCTTTGTAATTGCAATGTTTGTTAAAAGCTTTTCAAGCTGCATCTGGAAAAGGTACTACATCCGTGCTAAAAAGCATCCATCTTAGGGTCAGGCAGAGGCTGCCTGAAAAGTGTTTAATTTTGTGTTACAAAAAGGGTTAGAACAGGGAGAAGCATTGTAATTGGAAATACAGACACTATTTGAGGAAGAAGTCTATTTTATCTTTTTTAATATTTTCTATTTCCCTATTTTTATTGTGTTTCACTGGAGAATCTGCTCTTTTGCACCAGTTTTGTGGTGGTGTCTTCTACGTTCTGGCATAAAATTTAGTGTTAAAGTAAATAAAAATTAAAAAGACATCAAAGAAAAATGTTACTGGAGTTACTAGCAACATACCATTTTCTGACTTAGGCCTTTGGCCTTCAGAGTGTATGCTTTGCGGCTTTGTGGATTACTATTGCCATTTTGAAATATTCTTGGGACAGTCACTACAACAAAGACCTTGTGATGACAGCATAATATCAAAGATGTGTAGCAAATGGAGAATGACAATCATATTAATAGTATAATGCTAACAGCCCTTACTAGTAGAAAAGACTCCAGGAAATAAAAAAGTACTAGGGGGACAGCACAAGTGTCAGCTCAATATAATAACTCAGATGTGAGTTTTAAATCAGAGTCCACTTCTATTTGTCTTTTACTGGGATTTCCAAACCGGATAGAGGTCGTTTAAGATAATATAGTTAAAGATATGAAAGATAGCATACTACTAGTAAGAAAAGAAACTCATCTGGGCAGCATTAATGTTGGATATGGACATTTTCTATTTGTTTCCAGCAACTGAATACCTAAAGCAATCCTCCTTATCTGGAATAAAATAATGAATCATAGCAAAATCAGAATATAACGTGTGGTCTGCAATCAAGAAGTGTTTCTATATAATTTGCTTATGATAAATGAGAAGATATTGATGGCAAGATACCTATACTTCTTTGCTGTTTCCCACTTCTACATTGCATGTCCAGAGGTCCTAGTTTACAAAGTAAAAGTGGAAAGAATTTCAGAATTGGCTTCCAACAATTGCTGTTACCATTTTTATCCTTATCTATTTATACTTTAATCATGTACAATGGTCAGGAGTGGTACCTGACTGTGCTGACAGTTTTATGATATATGAGATGACGTACTTTTTGTTCCAAGAACCCTGTTGACCCGTGCTGGGAACAGGCACTGAAAAGTTTCAATAATCACCTTATCTTTTTAATTTTGTGAAAGATTTTTGATTCTAAATAAACTCCTTTGTGTTTTGCATGATAGGAAAGAACCTTAATATTCATATATACCTGAGGATATATTTTTCCTTTTGGTATTATTTATCTTGCTTCACCTGAGCTGTGTCTAAACAGTTTCCCGTCCTTAGTTTTATATGCAAACTATGCCTGATCTGCTACCAATTCTCTGTTGTCTCAAATTTTCTTATGTCCTTAATAACAATAAATGTAACCAGCTGCAGTATTTTGTTGTCATCTTTCTCGTTTCAATATAGTATTTATTTTAAAAAGTATATAAAACCTCTTTCAGTCCCTTTTTTTGATCATGGTAATTTTTTTCTTTGTCACTGAAGAATGCTCTGGGACTTCATGTTTGAAGTCTTTCATTTCCCATACAAAATAAAAAATGTGAAAGGGATGAGAGAATGTTATACTGCTAGCTCATGAAAAGGGAGGATGAAATCTTGAATGAGTCAAATTGAGCAGAAGACAATTTTGTCTGCAGGGTCGGACAGGGCTGTGCTTACATTTAGCAGACAGTCTGTGTTCTCAAGGACAAAAGATGCCTCTGAATGTCTCTGACAACCTGAACTATCTGAATCACCTGGATCAGTAGACTAGCTTAAGCAAAGGCTATATTATGTGAAATAGATTTCATTTACGTTTAAGATGTACAATAAATACTTCAGACTCCAGAATTTTGCAAAACCAAAACCAATCGATCAACAATTAGAAAAAATAATTGTATTTTTACCAAACTGAAGTGTATCCATGAATTTTTAATTGATAAATAATAGCTAATATTAATTCTGATGCATCAATATAAACTTGTTCAGAGTGAGGTTCCTGTGTAGCTGATAACACCACTGAGGTGAACCATTACCATTTCAGTAATCCAAATGCCCATAAAGGCAATCAAAAATCAGAGGCAACTGAAAGCTCTGGGTGCCCCGACATAATAAGGACTTGGACTCAAGTCCAGAAGAGGGCCAGGAAGATGACCAGAGGTCTGGAGCACCTCTCCTTGAGACAGGCTGAGAGAGTTGGGGTTGTTCAGCCTGGAGAAGAGAAGGCTCCTGGGAGACCTTACAGCACTTTCCAGTACCAAAGGGGGCCTAATCCATAAAGGCAGAAGGACATCTAGTGATAGGACAAGACATAATGGCTTTAAACTGAAAGAGAGTAGATTAAAACTAGGAAGAAATTCTTTACTGTGAGGGTGGTGAGGCACTGGAATAGGTTACCCAGAGAAGCTGTGGATGCCCCACCTCTGGAAGTGTTCAAGGCCTGGTTGGATGAGGCCCTGCGCAACCTGATCTGTTGGAAGGTATCCCTGCCCATGGCTGGGGGTTGGAATGAGGCGATCTGTAAGGTTTCTTCCAACCCAAACCATTCTACGATTCTATGATTCAATGACCCCGTGCCATTGGCACCCATTTCATGGGTAGGCTGAGGAATCCTTTTGCTTTTTCTGCAGTTGCTGAGATAATGAGACCTCCACTTTGGTGGAGGTTTAGTTACAAATTATGTAGAAAACTTTAAAAGTATTTGGCATTCATACCAGTCTGTGATAATACTGAATACCATTCATTCTCATGAAGGGGATACATTTTTTTCAGTAATGCTTAATGTTCAGTTTACAGTCATTATTCTGGAATGGGAATAACTCAGAAATACAGTTATGAATCTGCTGTGTCTGATGACAGTTTTAATTCCGTTAATAGTGAACTTGGCAACTGTGAGAATCTCTTATTCTTACTACACTTTTTCTGCAGTCATATCTATAGACAGTGCACTTGACTCAATTTAAGTTATGAGCAATGCATTATTCATATTGCTCACACCTTCTGCTTGGGAACTTTACCTGTAGACTTAATTTCATGGTTACTGACTTCATAGTGAAAACAGTAAGGACAGATGAAAAAAAGACAGAATGCTTTCAGTTTGTTTAGCCTTGAAGAGCATTGAAAAATATAAACCATGGAAAGTTAGCAAACCCAGTACTGCAAATAGAAGATTACAAGATATACCGCTACCTGCATAGTTTTCATGTTTGATTTTCTTGTGATTTTATTGCATAAAAGACAGGTTATACTCTCAAACTAAAAAGATCTGTCACTATACTATTGATTTTAGTGAATGTTTAGTATTTGCACTTTATAAAACCAGAAGGAGAGTATGACCTCAAAAGGTCACCTATTAGTACTCCATTTTCTGCCATTTAATCCCAAGCCTCTGTCCCACGTGCAGAATATCTAACTTTTGTTAATGACACTTTAGATCTAAGTGCTTGGAGCTGTCTTCTCTTCTTGCCTGATAAACACAGCCTTTGATATATTTTAGGTAATACTGTTAGTAGAGCAAACTACACTCACTATACTAAGTCTTGCACACAAACCTACCATTAGCCAACTGAAACAAACTACAGGTGCCCAAGAAAGAAATAAATGCATAAATTTTAAATGCACAATTAAATATAAAGCTGAGGGTATAGATTAACCAGATACTCTTATGGCATGGTAACAACATTTTAGAGATCTATTTTAGTCGATTCTTTTTAGAAAGCTGCAATAACTACAATGCATCAGCACATTTTTAACAACACTGGTCTTAGTAATATTTTAAAACACAGAAAAATTTTCATAGCTAATGACATTGGATTTTTTTAGCTACTGAATTAAGAAAGAAAAAGCTGTCAATGGCCTTTGTAGAGTTTACCTGGTAGGAAGGAGGAAAATAACAAGAAAATATCTGCAGTGGAAAACTGAATTATCATTAAGAGGTCTGCTTTATATTTGTGATTTAAAAGGTCTGCTTTATATTTGTGATTTCTCTCTGTCACATAAACCAAACTCTCTAACATGGGAATTTATTTTAGGGAGTGTAGAGACTAGGATTACTCAAAAACCGTCTGCGAATTGAGGAATCATATATGAAGGTATCAGCCTCCTCTTGTGTGTTTTGCAGTGCAGTTTTCCATTTTCTGTCCTCTGCACATTTCACAGTATTTGCAAATTCAGAGGGTACTCAGCTGTGTTAGCCTTTGACATACAGCTGAATTTGTCTTCAGAGGGTGTTAGTTCACCATTTTAAACTCTAACATCCATATCTATT
The DNA here is from genome assembly GCF_001604755.1 of Lepidothrix coronata. NCBI lineage: Eukaryota > Metazoa > Chordata > Aves > Passeriformes > Pipridae > Lepidothrix > Lepidothrix coronata. Next base: position 3,839,291 of record NW_016690213.1, on the reverse strand, counting down.
TAACTGTATCTGTATCTAATCTATCTTTTTTAGCTTTCCTTATCCACCTCACTCAGTTTTACAGATAATATGACTCATTAGGGTGATATCAGGGTGATGTGTACAAGACAGACCTTAGGAGTGATGAAAGAGGGCAAAAGAAGGCCCACCTCCAGGGTGTGTATGCAAATAGCCTCAGCCAGAGAAAAAGGCAGGAGGAATTAGAGCTCTTCTTGTGGTCATCAAATTGCATCATCACTGGGATTATTGTGGTGGGACAGCTCACATAGCTGAAAGATTGTTATGGATGGACACACAATATTCAGAACAAAGAGTCAGAGAAGACAAAGAGTGTGTTCTCCTTCAAATGAAGTAGAAATACGGATGTATGGAGCTCCTCTATGAGATGGCTGACAATCTGGTTGAGAGCTTATGGGTCAGGGTCAAAGTAGAGACCAGCAGAGGTAATGGTGTAGTGGATCTGTGTTACAGACTACCTCCTTAGGATGAGGAAGTAGGTGAAGCCTTGTTTAAACAACTCAGGAAGTCTCTATATCACAGACCCTGTTCTTTTGGGGCCCTTTGCTTTCTCTGATATCTGCTGGAAGGGCAACAAGGAAGGAGGTGATCAGGTGTAGGTACTATACCAAACAGGGATGACACATTGCTGTATCTGCTGTTCACTAACAAGACAGGACTAGTTGGTATGTAATAATCAGTGATAGCCTTGGTTATAGAGACCATGAAATAGGAGTTCAAGATACTGAGGAAGGAGAGTAGAAGATGACAAGCCTTCAGGAGAGCAGATTTAAGCTTATTGTGGAAACTGGTATATGGGAAACCATGTGAGGGAGCTCCAAAGGAACTCAGAAAAGTTTGCAGATCCTTAATGACAGTATCATCCAAGTACAGGAATGGTCCATCCCAATACACAGAAAGACAAGGAAATGTATCAGGAGACCATCTTGTCCAAGCAGAAAACTCATAAAGGAGACACAGTGCAAAAAGGAACCAAAGTTCCAGCTCAAATAGAAACAAGAATAGCCTTTACCACTACATTCATAAAAAAAAGCTGAACAAGGAAAATGTTGATGAGTGGATTACTAGGTGGGAAAAAAAAGAGTTAATTAATCAGGCTTTGAAGGAAGTGGACCAACTCTGCCTCTAAGCTGATGATCAGTACATCAGGGGTCTGCCCTGGACCTGACATGTTTAGCATCTTTAACAAGGACTTGCCAAGGGTGATGGAGTGAATGCTCACCGAGTTTGCAAATAACACCAAACTGAGCAGACCAGTCAATGAAACCTAGGGCAGAGCTGCCATCCAGAAAGACCTAGACAAGTGGAAGAATGGGCTGACAGGAACCTTCTGAAACTCAGCAAGGACAAATGCCACGTCTTGCACCTGGAAACAAATGACCTTCCGCAGCAGTACAGTAGAGATGACTCGCTGAGGAGCATCTCTGCAGGAGAGGACTCAGGGATCTTGGTGGACATGATCTAGTAGTGTGCTCTGGCAGGAAAGGAGATGAATAATGTTCTGGGCTGTCTCACCAGGAACACAGACAGTAGATCAAGGGAAGTGAAAGAAGTCCTTTTCTTGGCATTCTAGGGCCACATCTAAATACTGAGTGCAGTTTTGGGCCCTCCAGTATGGAAAAATACCATCTCGATCCTTGAAGATTTTGAATGCCCATCTGAATAAAGCCCTAAATAACCTGAACTGACCTCAAATCTGAGCCTACTTTGAGTAGAAGGTTGAAATAGAACCCTCCTGAGGTCCCTTCCAGATTAATTATCCTCTAGTTTTGCTATTAGGAGGGACAGAAAGACAAGACTTGGAAAGAGAAAGGAGAAGGTTCAGATCAGAAGAAATGTGCCCTCATTTCATGATTCTGCCTCCTAATCTCTGCATTCTAAAAGAAAAAGTGCAGAAGGGATTTCCCCAGCTAGGTAAGCACACAAGACAAGCTTGCAAAACAGTTGCCAACCTGAAACACCTCAGTACTGGCAAGATCCCAGGAGAACAGGGAAGTTCAGCCACAACTCCGATACAACCAGAAGGGAAAGCCATAGAAGCCAGCTACAGCTTTCCACCCAAGGAAAGTGTGAACAGTCATTAGGAAAGTATTTCTTCCTCAGACATTTGCATATTAGCACCTTGACACTAAATCTGTCTTTTGTATAAAGAAAATCTGAAAGATTCTAAAATGCAATTTATTTTGACATACTGTTTTATTTTGATTTTATGGCTATCCCTGGGACTATATTGTTTAACAGTTTTCCCTTACTTTGTATCTCTCTCAGTTTTGCAGCATAACTAACAAGAAACCAGAGGCATCTGGCATAGTTCTATCAAATATAGCCTGTTGATGAGGTGGGAAAAAGACATGCAGCGTGTTACTATATCTCAGACTTTCAGGACACAGAGTTTCAGGTTTATTTAGCCCTTGAAAGTAAACAGTGAGAGGAATGAGTAACTTTTACAGAGGTAAATTTTCCCAAATATTAGCAGCTCTGCTATTACTTCAGCCATATATCAGAGGACATACTACATCCTTGTTTAAAAATATATTTTCTACAGCCTAAGTTCAAGGGCATAAAATAGAATAGAAAAACAGTAGCAGACGGTAATGCTTGGCCAGTCATGCGATGTTATGAACAATATAGTTGCTTGTAAGTCAGCTGGGTATTTACAGCAATTTCCCTGGTGAGAAGGGCTATTGATAAATGCTACTAATAAAACCTTATTATAACAGTAATAATATCTTTCATTTTTAATAGCGTCTTTGATCCTAAAGAAGCAGCATGTTTATTGCATGCTTTCCAATTAAAAAGGGCATTCATGTTTTATGGCCTTCATCCTATTCATCCTGCTTACTGGCTGTTTAAGGAGGAGGAATTAACCTGTAGCTCTGGAAAACCTAAAACTACTTTCCATTTCTACATTCTCTCTTTATTGCAGTGTCTCTGCAGGCTCTCCATGCAGAATCCTATAGGCTGACTCTGTTTATCTCCAGTCATTGATATGATATGACACAGTATTATGTCTCCTAATATTTACATTATATTAGATCCTTTTAAATTTAGATCTCCAGACATGTAATCACATTCCATTGTGCTAGGTACTGTATAGAGATTTATCAGAAAAGGCAGTCCACAGTCCACAGTCTAAACCAAACAGGGAACTGGAAAACTTAGACATTTGATCCAGTGAGGGCTTCAAACATGGGAATAGACTGTAAACAACTTACCAAATTGTTTTGGGAAGACAGGAGGAACAATTTCTGAGCTCAGTTCTGCTTTCACACAGAATTAATTTGGAAAAGTTCAATTCTGTACTTGGATCATGAAGCAACAGAAAGTAAAGCATCGGGCTAGACTCCTCAAGTGTCAGGATCATCTGAAGTTTATAAATGTTTAGCTTTAGTGTAGATTATTCTAGATTATAGCAATCAATTTAATAAAATAACTTTTGTAATCCAAAGATTTTTGCTCTGAGTTGAATTTTCTCTCTAGATAACAATTTCTTGTCAGGCTGAAACCTATCTAAAAATATGATATTTTTGTGGTATTTTTACCTTTTTTAAATTGTTCAGTAAGATTTTTGACAAGGATGAAGAAGGACTTACATGGCCTTCTCCAGACCATGTTGCGTGGCAAGCTTTATTGCAACCCTCGCATAGAGGAGGGGCTCCCTGTGGAAATGTCTCAGCTTCCCCTTCTGTAGTAGCAGAAAGATGTGGTAGGTCTCAGAGGGAGTGAAACAGTGACACCCCTTTAGACTTCACTGCACAGCTTGTCTAAAAGTGATAGTGCTTGTGTCTAGGGTTTGGTTTCTTGGTTTCAGCATCATGAAAGATTCAAAGTATGGCATACATCTCTTTGCAAGGAGACTATTACAAAAGTGCATTAAAATGGTATAACTGTGCAGTGGTGATTCTGCCAAGCAAGTAACCGCTTGAAATCAGGAGAGGGTTCTAAAACAAGACTGATTTTTCATATGTGATATGTATTTAGAAACAAAAGACCTGATTTTCTTGATTAGGCATTTTGGGACCCTTGAAGGAGTAGGGGTTTCTTGCTATTGGATGTATGTGACCATAGAATTAAACTGCTGAGTTGTCTCACTTGCTGTGGTCCCTGTAGATTTTTTAGATCAGCCAGAAGTTGATAGGACAGATGCTACCCCAACAAGACTCACTTCTCTAAACCACTGCTGCAGAAGGGCATCGTGCTGAAGCAGTTACTATGTTCAGGTAATTTTCCACGCAAAGAAAAGTCCCAAAAATTTTCTCTTGAAGTCAGCCTTATGAACCTCACAGCCTGAAAAAAGACAGAAGATTTATACTATAGGGTGGAATCAGTTCCCTATGTAGATTAAATATCCAGCAGTTTGGATGTTTACCCAGATCTTGTCCACAGTATATCAGTTTCCTCTTAGAAATCATTTAGACAAACTTGGACTTTCTGCAGCATTCTGGTGCCGGACTGGAAAAGGAATATGACAATGGGAGATATTTAAACTGAAATGAATGGATGTTTTAATCAATTTCAAATTGTAATGAGTTTCTGAAACTGGATTTCAACATATTAACTCAAAACTCTTCCCAGTGGTTCATGTAAAAGTGATACACCTCTCAGCTGAGCTTAGGGGAAAAAAGGTTTATATTTGCCAGTTTTTTTCTGTTATCTTGGCCTTTCAAATTCCAAGTTATATCTTCTCATCTCTTCTCATATCTTTATGAGAAATATGTGTGTGTCTATATGTGTATATTGGCACTGTAGTGGACTTTCTTTTAATACTTGCTTCATCCAAATGAAAACAATCTTAAGTCTTAACGATTTTTTCAATTCTTCAAAAGTGGAGGGATTTATAAATCCACAGTTGGAACAAAATGAATTGTAAACCTTAAAAGAGAGATTATATTTCCAAAACATGAGGACAAGTATGACCTTCATATAAAACTGTGTTTTAACCTATGGGTAAATGTAGTAGATGGGGGATTATTTATGTTTAGGTATGCAAATAAATAGTAAGTCTTTGGACACCCTTCTTATATTTCCAGTAGAGCCTGCCAGCAGTCTTTTATTTCTGTTATGGTTTCAGGATGATAAGACCACAGGAACATAGCTAAATTAGATGTTGGAAATACAAAAGTGTCTGTGGCACTTCTTACCTTCACATCTAAGGCTCCTGATTCAGTTGAACATGTGCTTTCCTTAAATATAATTATAATACCATGACACTCTGGTATGCTCCTCCCAGATTAAATCATTGCTCTGTGTAAGGGTTCTTGGTATTTTTTCTGTGTGATAATGAGACAACTTTAATCCTGTACTGATGATGAAAATAGATTGGGAATAATTCTAGGGAAATTCACTGCATTTGTACAAATACTTTACTTTGTTTTATTTGGCTGTAGAAGGAGTAAAACCGTGTTGGTCATGGAGTGACACACTTGGTAGATTTTGTAGAGGTAAAATATTTTTGAAATAATTGAAGGTGAGCTGTAAAGAAAATAAATCATCAGAAAGTCATGTTCTTTTAACATTTTACGTATCCAAATCCCTTCTCTTTCTGAAATATTGTTCCATTACTTCCAAAATGTTGGAACAATAACAACAAAAAGTCCCAGGTCATTACGTCCTCTGAAATGACCATAACCAATCATAGGTCATTATTATTTTAGTATCTTTAAAATTCTTTTATACATGGATTAAATAAACATAGTCTGTTATATATATTATCTTTGTGCTTAACCTGGAAGCTCCCTGCATAATTGAAAGAGCTGCTCTTTTGGCAGGAGCTTCAACCCTTTACTATATCCTGCACAGTACTCTATCAAAGTCCAAATTTAGGCACAGTGCCATAAAGATTCTACCTTTATCTTCTATGAAGCTAGATGTGATAACATACAAGAACTCAGATGTTTTGGTATCCATCCTTTCACATAATACTCCACTGATTCATCCAGCAATTCAGAGTTTTGTGCTTTCTTCAAGCGAGGAATGCTTTAACCCATATCTTTCACGTTAGCGAAGCGCTCAGGCCATGAGGTATTCTGATTAACTTGTCCTCCACCCTTTCTCTTGAAGTGCATCCAAAATGCTAACATCATGGGCCAGAAGGAGTACAGCCAAGAAGAAACCTGACTCTAGCTTCAGGTTCAGACATTTGGTTAGAAAGGGGAAAAAAAAAGGGATTCCAGACACTCCTCCCTAATATGTATGCATATTATACAACTGTTAAAGAATCTTGTGAGCAAAGAGACGTAATATCTGTTATTATTAAGCACCATCCTGAGAAGATGATTAAATGTGTATTGTCTTCTTCTGCTTGTAGTAGCCCTGAGAAATATAGATTCAATGAATCTTCATCTGTCCTTTCTCAAGTCTATGGGTAAAATCATTGCAGCATCATTGCTTTCCTCTTTTTCTTTTAATTAGCACTTAATTCCTCTTAAGGGCTTTTAAACATGTTTCCATGTGCTTCATTACCAAGCAGATCATCACCTTGTAGCTATTGCATATTCGTAAGGCAGTTCTCTCAGACTTTTTATTAAGAAAATGTAAGAGCATTCCTGTTTTATTCTGCCAACACCAAATATGATGCAACAGCAGAGGTTAAAATGAGAGGCAGAAGAAACAATTGTGTAAGAATTTTATAGTTCTCTGAGTGCTCACAGATATTCACTAGGATACAAGTGCTACATACTGTTAAAACAATTAATTAAATATAATCTTTACCCTGAAAGAAAGATATCCTAAATAAACAAGAAAGATTAAAAATCAGTTATGAAATCGAGGTACAGAAGAGGAAGATGACCTGCTTCAGATCAAAAAAAGAACAAGCAACAGAAACAGAGTCAGCAAGATACTCACCTCTGGCACCCAACTCAGTGCCCAGCATGACATGCATATCATATTTCCTCACCTGGATATGCTTTCATATTTGAGATACATAAATTCCTGAAACAGGCTTAGACAAAGTCTACTCTTTCATGCAATTAGGCAAGCTTTTAATATTGTGCCTGGAGAACAGTGCTTCATAGTGCTCCCGGTCCCATTGACATGACTTTTCCAACAAAAACCCCACAAGCATTATTTAACCTAAAAAGAAGTCTGAGATTTAAAACATAAAAAATAATGAAAATTTCTGTCCATGGGAGAATTCTGAGTGGCTGATGGTAAACAAAATAACTGGTGTTTTCAATTTCTAAAAAGATCTTTAGAATGGACTTCCATGCAGGCTATATACATATATTTAGAATATAGACTATATTCATACATACATATAGATGTGTGTATATACTATAGGGATGTGTATATATACACTGACAAATTCTGTTCTCCATAACTGAACAATATTCCCACTGAATAGCATAAAATTTGGCTGTACTTGAGAATACCATTCTGTATGGAAGAAGTTAAATCCTGTCTGGAGTGCAGAATATCTTGGACTCCCTTCAGCTTTTCTGTACAAGAACCTAATAATTCAAGGTTCAGAAAATAGAAACAAAGAAAAGGAAGCTCACCAAACATGGTTTTGCTTGAGAAATACTGAGAAAATTCTCCCTAATGTGTTACTAACATTGAAAGATGATGGAAATTACTGACCTTTCAGAAGTCAGGATTAGAGTTAGACTGTACTGTATATGATATGATCTTTTAGTGGGACATCTTTTTAAGGGTCAGCTGCTCAAAGAAAAGGTTAATGTTTACTGTCATGTACAAAAGAGGCCTGGAAAACTTCAGCCTACTGGAATTCTTTGTCAGTTGGAAGTTTAATTAGATTAATTTGGCTTAATTATGTATAGTACTTAATAACAGTTAAGCAAAGGCTAACTAATATACTTTAAATATTATACTTTTGAAATTACTCTCAGCCTAAAGCAGTCTATGCCACAGGTATGTTTGAGTATGCTCAGTTTCCATAGAATATATTAATGTTATGCCAAAACAGTTTTGTCTAGCATGTGAAATATGACGTGTCAACAGTTTATTTCAGTTTTTGAATCGAAGTGAATAGTTGTTGTAGTGGTTGTTACCTCACAGCTTGTTTGACAGACTCTGATTCAGAACAATAATGGATGAAATTTTAAGCATTTTTGTCACCTGTGTAGTAAAAGCAGGGCATGACATATTCCTGAAAACTTGAAAACTACAACCTTCCTACTGACACATGATTTGAAACTGAATTCTGGAATGATAAAAGATTTTCTGTACTAGTTTCAAACTGTGCTGAGAAGTAAGATCAGACATAAAGAAAGATTCAAATGCATTTAAAACATATAATTGCTTTTTCTAAGCTGTTCATTACAGCTGTGGGAAAATGCAGTTCTCAATTCAACAGTACATGTATAAGCTCTTCCTAGAAGATTGCTCCTTTATAGATGCACAATTTTGAAGTGACCAAATGCAAACAAATGTCTTGCAACCTTTTGACGTGTCTGTGTTTTGCTCCACACCTTTGACTGGTGTCAACTTTCTCTCTAGCCCACTGGGCTTAAGTAGAACTTACTGGAAAAACTACTGTGTTTTACCAACAGATAGTTTAGGACCAGAGAGGGTAATCTTCACTAACCACTTGTGAATAAATTAACCAGCTGCTGTGTTCAGCATCAAACTAGAGATCATAACATAAAACAGAATATTATACTCCTGTCAGAAACTTCCTCACTTTTCATCTTCCCTTTTCCCATGGATCTTAAACTAAGCCTTATTTGTAGAATCCTGACACTAACAACTTTAAATTTACATAGGCAACTATTCACAAAAGGTCTGCTATATCCAGGGGAACTGATAATGCTTTCTGTCAAGCATTTCCAAGGATTTTGGCACAAGTGGAAGCTAATGAGCGAGATGGGGCTCTAACTTGTACTTCTCAGATGTACTTCAGTGAGTTAGAGGACACTGTAGGACAAAACATGACTTTTCAGTTACCACACAGTCGAGGGATTTTTGTTCTATCCAAGCAGACTGGTAAAAAACTGTGTCTTCAATTATTTTTATTTCTATACTACATTCAATTGACTAAATTATATATTTTGTGTTATGCATAGAGTGAGAGAGCATTTTCCATTTTCCTTTCTTTCCATTTAATTTTAAATTAAAATTTACTTGTTTTCTGGAAACATACCTGATAATATAAGTAAAATGCAGCAGAATAGAGTGCAAGAAGTGAAAGTATCAAGTTCTCATGATTAGATGAAACTTCTTGTTCCCCTATTTTCAAGATCTTGTTTGGTGTATTCATTTCTGTTCCTTGAAAAATTTCCTTACAACATGACCATGAAGCTGATCAATGTATTCAGGTCATAGGAAATAGCAGAGAGAAAAAGATTGAATGTGATTTCCTGACTAAAAGAGGTATTTCTCTACCACCCCTCCCCAGATATCTTGCCTTCAGCCCATCCTAATTCAATTAGGAATAATATTAGGAATGTCTCAAGTTACTCCAGTTGGTGCAGTAAAAGGGGAGAAGGATGATAAAAAAGTACATTCCCCTGACCTATGTGGGACTTATCCAAAATAACTTAATTATATGCTATAAAAATAACTGTTACCTATACTACTATGTAGTGGTGATAGCTATGTGGGAATATATGCCATCATTTATAGAGCACCTTTGACCTATTCACCTGAGCCCAGATAACTAATCCGTCTGGCCTGGGACAATTTCTAACACTCCCAATCTGTCAACAGTTCCAAACAGCTGCCATTTCCAAAATAAATCCAGCCTTTCAAACTTCTTTCCCTCAAGATTCTTCTCTTTGCTCCTCCTCTCATAAATTTCACTGATGCGATGAGGGACCAGTAACTGGTCCTTGAAAAGGTGACTGAAGAAGTGGCAGATCCAGTAGCTGATAAACCATCTTAACCTGAGATGATAAGAGATTATTCACACTCATGATCTGGGACTTGTGATTCTAAAAAAATATGGGATCATTGTTGTCTGAAAATGTAGAGTGAAACATTATACTAAAATGTGCAAAAAGGTTATGTAAAATCTACTTTTGACCTTTTTTACTGGAGATTTTTGGTTTTATGTGTATGAAAATTCCGTGGGATAACATTGCATTCAGTGAAAATAAAATTATATTTATATGCGAGGAGAAGTGATGACAGAGGACTATTTGAGTGAGGAAGGGAGAAACACTCCATTGGTCCCATTTGCTCCAAATTTCCACCTGCAAGATTTCCATAATTTTTAATACAGCGAGGAGTCTTTAGGAGTCACCTGTTGGTAAACAAAGATCATCCTTAGATATGGTGTAAAAGGAGGTTGTTTGAACATGGACTTCCTTCACAGAACAGAGGATTTATATGTACTAAAGGCTACTTCCGTCTGGTTGTAGCACATCTGCCAGCACATCTGCCCTGAAGTGGGAGAGAGCTCTTGCAGCTTTTGAGATGGTATAATTAGCTTTAGTACAGCTCCCTCATGTCACTGCCAAACTGCTTCTCCATGTGGAGTTAGCCAGTTCAAATACTTCTATATCATGGTTCCCAGTACAGCTCAGATGTGCAACAGGATGTCTAGAACAATGGTGGACATCTTATATTTTTATATCTGCTTATAACATCCAGTTACAGAGGGTAAATGTATGGGCATCGAATAGAGGAGTTTAAGCTCCTGTAGAGACTCAACAGCAAAAAAATTTAGATTTTTTTCACTAAGCAGATTTTCTGGCATTTTTCAACTTGAGATAAACTTGTAATCCAGTTGCAGAGAGACAAAGTAGCACTACCAAGGAAAGTGATTAAGGTATGATAATTTAAAAATTATTTCCTTTGCATCCCCTGAGAAACATTCTGCTAGCAACTAAGTGGTAGTTGAAAGTATGGTTTTACTTATATTTATTTTTCTATTACTTGAATCATTAAGACACAAGAAATATGATAATTCCCAAGGACTAGCAGGAGTATTTTTATGTAACACCAGAATTACAGCTACTTATAAAGCAGCAATAGCATATTAACTACCATGAACTTAATCAGATACGTTTAGATGGTGGATTTTGCTTCTCTGCCTCACAAAGCATCATACATGGATCTCTTGCTGAAGTCAATTCTACCTACTTCACCAATTCATTCAGAAGGAGCTGCAAGTACTAAGCACTTATGAGGCTGTTTAATAAAAGCATAAGTGCACAGCCTTTGGAAGTGGAAAAAAGTTCTTTAAAAAGGGAATTATATAGAACTGGACATTTATGATGCAAATCAATAACACTATAGATAAAGATCCTATAGCACTCAATGGAAAATACAGAGGTTTTGAACAATCCTACAAAATTTAACAGATAAAGATATGTTTGGTGCACGGCATGCAGAAACCCTTAAAAAGAAACTATGCAAAACATATTTTTATATCAGGTTCTCAAATATTTTATATTACTTTGACTGGGACCTTATTAAGTGTTAATATAAATAGGACAGTTTCATTGATTTTATCAGATTTTTTCATACTCAGGAGACACTATCTAGTGTCTTTTTTGTGTGAAATTTCCACTAAAGCAGACAAAAAAGACTTCAAGACTTTCCAGAAAACAAACTTAAAGAGAAATTGGTATATCAGTTATTCCAGATCAAGTCCTTTTCTGACTGAAGTTTTTTAATAAAGTTGTTTAGAAAACCCACATCATACGTTCCAGATATTGTGTAAGTATGCAGTTTACTCATTATAATTATTTAACTAGCTGTGGATAAGATTACATAGTTTTTTCTTTTATCTGAGCACTAGTGAATGAACCTTCCTCTAACAAATCCCATTTTACTGTATTAAAAAGAAGACTTCAATATCAGTCAGCTAAGTGAAGGTACTTTAGTTGTGAGATGTCCCAGTTTCAGAGAGGTTTGGCTTATTCTTAAAGCTTTGGTAACTTGATAATCTGTCACTGAGTGGGAAACAAATGAATTCATATGGAACAGTGAAACCAGAAACAGTGAAAATTTGTTACTGCTTCTTTGTAGATCTGCTATGACAAAATAAAATCTATTTTTAAAAGAATCTCTTGATGTTAAATTTGATATTGTGTGAGTTACAGGACAAACAGCCAAATTCCTTCAGGCTAAAGTATCCCAGGGCTTCAAAAATATGGAAGCTAATATTGTTATTAATGTGATGAAATCAGTAGGAGTTGTTCTTTCATGTGCAGTGATGGTTGTTCAAAATCTGAAAGGAGCTATATATCCAACAGTGTTCAGTGAAATATCCCAATATGTGATTGATTTTTGAGAATTTAAGAGCACCCAAAAATACTCCTGATAATTTATTCTACTTTTAATTACAGAGCTGAGACTATTGGCGGTCCTAAGGAACTGACCACTGGAATTTCTATTGTGTCATAATCCTACATTGTCCCCAAAGGAGAAATGGTGTAAAATGAGTAAACAGTAAGGTACGTCAATGGTAGCCCAAATGGTCTGCAAGAAGGATTAGGGTCAAAATGGAAATGGCTTTACCTTGGAAGCTTCTTAGGTGACAAGAATGAAGAGCTGAAAAAAACAGTAATATGACAGAATTTTTACACCCCTCTAAAAATATAAGCATAGTCACTGTGGATTCATGATGAAAACTTCATAATACCACAAAACCAAAAAACGCCTACCTGGCCACCTGTTTTAACCTCAGGATAGAACTGATGTATGATTGATAGACACTAACTATGGAAATATTTCACAAGGGGCAGAAAAGTAAGGTTTTCCATGGGGTTTACTGTTTTCCCAAACTATCTTGGCTCTGTAAATAGCTCCAGTTTAAGTAAATGCAGAGGATGCTCTGCAGCTATTTATCCCTGGGCTGTAACCTGTGGAAGCTGCTGACTGGGCTGACAGTGCTCCCACATATGTCACTCTGGAAAAAAAAGACCCAAGGTAAACAGTACCTCTAATACACAGTCCTCACAGGAGACAAGGCTTCCAAGACGGCCCATTAAGTTACCTGCTCACACCTCGGCTTCTGGAGTTGAGGTTGTACCTTGGAACACAGTTTGGACAAAGACAATTTGGGTTTTGGTACTGCTGCACTATGGGCAGGTTAAGAGGATGCCAGCACCTCAGAAGTGAGTAAACCCACATCTGCAGTCAGCCAGAGGCATTATCTGGAAGATTTTTGGCATGGGGCACTTTTTACTTTAGGCATGGATGGGATTATGAAGAGGACATGCTAATGTTTGCTAACCACAACAGAGCTGTCCTGTTTGACACCACACAAAGCGATGATACTGTAAAAATTCTTTGGGGTCTTTATGGAAAATAGATCCTTGTTTTAATTCTGTTCTTTGATTAGGTACTGCTTCATACTTTTTTTTTTTTTAATACCTTCAGGGGACATCCACTCACAATCCTATGCAGTTTATAAACCAGAGTCTATTTTCTGTTAGCATAGCAATACCTCAAGGCCGTGTGAGAACTCAAGCAGTAGTGTTGCAAACAGAAAGCCTATTTAGAATTTATCATGGGTCACATTGTCAGGTCTTTTTTTCCTAACATTAGATCTACCGAAACATTTGTAAGTCTACCCTGCTAAATAAAAGTGCCTGGCTTTTAGAAGAGAATGAAAGCAGCTCTTGTAGATTCTGTGTTTACAACATGTCATATGGTACAGCTTGGTCAAGATATTTTTGAAGTTAAATAGTGTTTAGAGAAGTTCCAAAACAAAAATCAATCCAAGAAAAAAATTCCAAATAGAAGATTTCTGGTTTGTAAAATGTTGAAGTGTTGTCAGCCCTGCTTCCTTTTGAGTAAGGCCAATCTATAAAAAATGACTTTGTCTCTGTAGCTCTAGCAAAGGGGATTGATTTAATTTTCTTTTTCAGATGAAATAATTACATTTGTGCAGACTTGAAGGTATGGTGTTACCTTATTTCAAGAACAATCAGTCCAATTTGGGAAGGATAAATGTTTGTGCTGCAACTTGTCGGTACAGAAGATCTCTCATCCCAATCCGTTTAACCATGGAGGAAAATCCCTGAGCACTGGATTACATACTGAAATACCTCTAGTTCCAAGAAGGCTACTTGAACATGTATCTGCAACCTTGTTCCAGGTATGCCACATGTCAGTACAGGCTTTAGAAAGCCAAATATCTTCAAAGAGAGTATTTTGATCTTTCTGCCCCTCAACTACAACACTAAGCTAAACTAAAAGAAAACATCCTAGTTTAGCATGTTTTAGTAATCTGTTTGGGAATGTAATGTTTCCTTAAAGCAGGTATGTAGCTTTGTCTTTCTGTCCTTCTCTCATAATTTCATTCCCTTTTTGTTAACCTAAATGTTATATCACTTAGTTTTTTAACCTACAAATACCCAAATGGGCTTCTGATTAACCTCTGTGTAATTGTAGAACACACTTGCGTCCAAATTCCCCAGTCAGACCACAACTCACATGGATTTCCATGTCTCTCTTCTAGTGGGGAACTTGGGAGTTTCCATTTGTCTGAGGAAGGGTTATTTATCATGCATATGACTCTGGTCCTACTTCACCTGAGACTCATGACAGTGTTTGTAGGATGTAATGATCAAGATCTCAATTTTCCTTAAAATGGCAAAGGAAATTTCTAGCTTCTGTGATTGCACAAAAATTTTGAAAATGTAGAATGCTCCTCTAGACTACAGAATTCAGAAGTTAAATAAAATACTTTCCTGCTCTTTATGTTTCAGGTTCTTACCTTTTTTCGGCAGTTTCTTTCTTTGGTATTGGTTTTTGTTGGGTTTTTTTGTTTGTTTTTGTTTTTCTGTATGGGAATTAACTCATGCTTTTACTAATCTATTTTTTATTCTTTGAGGCTGACATTAAGCTTCTGCTAGCCTTCTGACTATAACAATTATGCTGATTTAATTAAAACTGAATTGGCAGCTACTGTACTAACAACAACAGCTATCAACTCCTTCCCAAAAGCAAGTTAAGAGGAGTGTGCCATGATCAATCTGAACCAAAGACAGATCCAAAGGAACTCTTTCCTTGTAGTGCTTGTGGCAGTCCTAAAAAAAAAGGCTGGGATAAGACCCTAAGAGGAGACACAGCCTGACTGGCAGTCTGGGTAGTATTCAGTGGATTGGAGGAATTTACAGTGCATGTGTCACACCAACTATTTGCCTCTCAGTATTCCAAGAGGGTTGCAGAAATCTTTCCTTTTCCCCCTTATAAACAGCACTGCAGCCTGAAGGTGAGGGTTCAATGCTGGACAACCAAGACATTTCTTGTTTAATTGTTTGTTCCTTGCTTGTATAATTTTAGATATGAGTAATTGTTTTTTCCCCCTCTTTTATTTTTTTTCTTATTTTGCATCAGTGGAATGAAAATATCAGAAGTATGGGAATACTGGAGCAAGTGGAAAGAGTGAAAACAACTGTTTTCCTGGAATATAGTGTTATAGTGTGGGGGTCAGAAACAGATGAAGCTAAACAATGACAGAAGAGAGTGCCTCTAAACGTACATTTTTCTTGTTCCATTTTGAGCCATAAAATATTCAAAGTTACTAATTTTATGGTAAAAATTATTTTTCTACCCTCTGAACAGCTAGATTAAGATTTAAGCTACTGTTGAATGATTGCTTTCTTTTTAGTTTTTTTTCTTAATTTTAATGATGTCAGTAGATTCAGTGCCAGTTTAAGTATGGCTCGTGCTGCTCAAGAAAAATTGCAGCAAGCTTTGTGTTTTGTACACCAAAGAAACTGCTGCTTGTAGTTATCAGGAATGACATGAAGATCTGAGAAAGGAACTTGCTGATCTGTATTTAACCATAGTATTTTGAAAAACATCGTTCAAGAAAGAGGCATTTACTCAGTTTACTAAGAACAGGAAATTCTACAATTAAAAAGTCTTCAAATAAAAAAAGTCATCCTTGGAGAAACCACTGGGAGCTGTTCATTTGAGTTCACCCAAGAAAAAATACTTCACAGTTATTTACAATCCAGATACTTGAATTTCAAGTTTGAAATATTTCTTTGGAAAAAGTTTTTTTTTTCTTCTCTCTTTTTTATTTTTTTTAAACAAGGTTCCATTTTTAAATGACAGTTTTGTTTACAGAAGAAAATAAGACCTTACAAATATCACAAAGATGTTAGATTTTTTTAGTCAAGGAGAAAGTTATGAATGTGTCTGAAATGCAGATCCCCTAGTTTAGTTATGTCTAAAGTGGTAGCTTTAAGAATAACTTCTGATTAATTGCAAGGACTAATGAAATTAGTAGGCCTTCTCATATGTTTCAAATTAAATATTTGATCAAATGTTCTGCTGGGTCTGACAGACTACACTATTCAGTAGATCCAGAAATGTATTTTTAGCTTTTTTTTTTTTCTGAAAATAAATGGAGAAGATAGTAAACTGAAACATTTCAGAAGTCCATTTATGTTTTATTATATTTTAATGCAAAAAATGCAAATAATAACCAGATAAAAACTTTTGTTCTTTTATTCTTTTTTTTCTTTCTTTTTTTCTGGGGGAAAGGAGATAGGATGGAATAAACAGTTTTTCATTTAGAAATCTTTATTTGTAATTCTTTGTAATTCTGACATATAAAAAAACAGTACTTGAAGATTTAGTACTTTGGACCACAGGAACTTTTTGTCTAACTTTGTCAGACATGAAATGAAATTTTCCAGACTATTTGGTTCCTACAATTGTTTAGGCAACCCAAAATGGCTTTTCTGTTTCAATTTTACAGAGCAGTCAGGAAGTTTGTTGTTCTCCTTTGTCCAACATTCCTCTCTATCTGGAAAGTTTGCTTTTCAATATTAGGAACTTGGTTTTATTTAGGTGTTAATAATTTAACCTTCTTGGATCTTTTTCAGGTAGTTCAGACTCTGAGAAAGAGAAGTTTTTCACTATTACAATAAAAATACAGTTGACTCACCTTCTCCAACTTCAGTGTCTGTCATTGAAATAAACATTACACAAAAACATTACATTTTATGTATTCTACTTATCTACAAATACGATGAAAGAGGTAACAGGTGCTGCTCTGAATTGCAGAGTAATAACCAAATTCAACATGAGCAACTCTTTTACCTCAAAAAATGAGCCCATAAGCAACAATAAAAAATTCACGTTATACTTTCTACAGATAATGTTTTTTCCTCGCAAGCTGTTTGTGCCTGGCAAGATGCCCGTCACCAGCCCATGAAATTCACAGACACTCAGTTGTGCTACCACAGAGTAACTTTTTTTATTTTGGCTGAGAAGAGCAAGTTTCCAGCTGGTCAACAGACTGTAGCCTTTTACATACACCGGAAGATGCCACATAACAATGTTAAAAAAAAAAAAGCTACTGAAACTTTGTCTTGGTACCCACAGCTCTCAGAAGCTTCTTTTGTTTGCTATAGTACTCTATAGAAAGAAACAAGAATACATGAGGTAACTCCCCTGATATTTTTGAAATCTGAATAAGAAATTACCAAGGGTGAAAATGGTTCATGCAAAAATACTAACCTCTGTACTGTCACACAGCAGCATCTTTGCTGATCATCCTGTGTGTAACAACAAAGGCACAACCAGACCACCTAAACTGATACCCAGCAATCTTTACCTTCCACATTATGTAAATCAGCCACTCTAGAAATCCCGTTCTATGCATCTTTTCAACTTCTGCATTAGATGCAGGTTTTTATTTTATACTGGGCTTGGTGCAATATGCCTAAGCCCACAGTACTGCTTTATCTCTTTTCAGTCTCCTAGGCCCTTTCCATCTTTCCAAGGTGCTTTCTTTGTGCCCAGTTACTTTGTATAAGTTACTAATCTTATATTCTTTACATTTACAAAGAAGCCAATTCTCAGTTCCTTTTCTCTTTTCATAAACCTGGAGCTGCTGCTTCTTACCAGTCTCAGGAGAGTGTCCTGATCCCAGAAATTCCCTTTTCTTTAAAACCAGAAGGGCACTGATTCTCAGAGAACTTCCCTTTCCTCTCTGCACAGGGTGGTGAGGCTGGGGCATGGCTCTCTACTGGACTAAGGGGAACTCACTGTGTACTTCTCCTTCTAGCCTTCTCCTCTCCTGGTGCATTGGGTGCTTGCTCTACTGCCAGAGGACAGCTGGTAGAAGTTTAAGCAATGGTTAGCAATGGAGACACAATTATTCTGATGTTAGATGCTGTATGGAGATTACAATTAAGGCCCATTGTTTTCATTATACTTCTTCAGTGCCCAGTTAAAAAAAACAAACCTGTATCCTACTGCCACTCAGATTCCATTATTTTCATTCATTCTCATTTTTCTGAGAATTTTTCCTTGGCCTCTTCTTCAAAATACACTTTTTGTGACACTCCCATAAAACCACAAAAGGTTGTGAAGGGCCAGAAAGAAGGAACCTTCCCCTGCCCTGCAATTAGGCCCTGACGAAAGCCAGAAGCTGGAGAGAGAAATCAGAGGAATGAACAGGCTAATTTTCAACTCCAAGCCCTCAGTTCAAATACGATTTGTTAATTGTATGAGTGGTTTTTTTCATCTCTAGCCTATGCAATCTCAATCAATAGCAAGATCTTTGGTGCAGGGACCTCATTTACAGATGTGATTTGAAAATCAATGATTCTGTAAAACCACTGGTCAGCTGAGGGGGGTCTAAAACAGACCCTGTGATTTTTATGGTAGCTGAATATGTATCTTCTGGAAATCAGACTTCTGTAAGAATTCATATTTTTCAGTCTGTCTGTCAATTGGGCAAGGTCCTGGACAAGTTGTGGGCTGTCTTTCAGGAGAATTTTTAAAATGCAGTTAAGGCAAAAACTAGCTAGGAATGTCCTGGATATAAAAAATTCCATTAGTGATTTCCACAGCAAGGCTTCTGAGTTTTTCTGTAAGAGGTTTGCAAGAACTCCCTCACAAATCTCATCCTTAATTTCATGATTTTCTTTTAAATTTTGTAGAATGTCTCCAAAACATGAGAATTTTGTAAATAACAAGTAAAAAACTAGATAACATAATTACAGGAGGCTAAAAGGAATTCTGGAAATTACGACCTCATCATGAATCTGATGTTAATCATGCACAATAACAAATGAAGTTCTGAGAAGCAAACAAAGTGATGGTTGAGAAAGAGTGTCTAACAACAGACACAAACAAGAGTGGTTTAAGAACAGTAACAACCAACCAAAAAAGCCTACCCTCCCCCCCAAAAAAGGAAGCAGAGCTGAAACAATCTCTATTCAAAATTCTATTCCACAACAAGTCTCAGTGGAGCTTTTGAGACTTTGGTCCCCATATTTCAGTCAGCTTTGTGTTTCATGAAAAATTTAGATCTGAAGATTCATGGAGTTCTTGAGTATTCTTAGCACGCTGGCTTTTGTTCTCACTTTCATGCTTTTGCCCAGCACCTCAGCAGTTAGATCATTCCTTTGGGACTTGAAAAACCTGGTGGTTTTTTTTCCTCCCTTTTTCCAACAGAATTCTTGCTTAGAAATCTCTCTCCAAAAATTTCTGGAGAGTGCCTTGGGGAAATCTAGGATCAGAGAAGCCTCTGAATGTTTCTGTGAAAACTGTTCTATTTTGAATGAAATAATTAAATACTTGCTAAGCTCTTGGCCTTGAGGATAGGGAACTTGCCTGGAAGGGGAGAGATGAATATTTCAGACTGCTCTGATTAATTGTTCACTATTTTATGTTAAACAAAGCAGGAAAAGAATCTCTAGCATTCTTCTTCCAAGTAAGCCTTACTTTAAAGTCCTATTCACACATTTCACTGCTTGTTTTTCTCGTGTGCCACCCCAGCTTAGGTGAGGGGTATGAATGCAATACAACTCTAGGGAAACCTGGAATTTTGTGCACAGCGTTTCCAGTTGCCTGGCTTTGGTGCCTTTTTAGGCACTATGTCAGACTATGCAAAACCTATTCTTATGTGCCCAACTCTCTCCACACAGCCTTGGAACCTAACTGGGGTCTGGTGAATTGAGGTATGTATAAGTTCCTTCTGTGGACTTCACCTCTAATTATTTTCTTATTCCTTATCAAATTCCTATTCAACTAAAAATAAATCCTTCTGCTAGTTGTAGCAGGATACGGAAAGTATTTTGGTGTAGCAATATACAGCTATGGATTGGAATCTGTGAGATACCTTCTACAGGATCCTTAGTTGTGTATAATTCTTTCCCCTGCTAATGTATGACAGTCACACTGCTGGAGGTGATTCAGGATGTAGAAAATGCATTTATATTATTTTCTGGGGTTTCCTGATTGCTGAAATAGCCCCCACTCTATCATATTCTGCAAGAATTTTTCCAGAGGTGAAGAATTTGGAGGGACTTTTTCTAGTAAAACTACAATTGATTTTTAATTCTCCTTTTTTCTCTCCCAAAGACAGGGAGCCAATTTTACCCTCAATGGGTGTACAGTAAAAAGCCACTGAAGATTGTTTTCATTCTATTTTTTTTTAATCCCCAAAGGTCTGTAAGATATTAGATTCATCTTTTTTATTTTTTTAAAAATATATGTATTAGATTGTATTGCAGCGGCTGGCACTGCTAATATTAATACTTGTTTTAGATGCAGATGTCATGATATGAAAAATCATTCAGTACTACATATTTTAAGTATCCAAAAGATACATTGGCTGCAAGAAATCATATCAACCCTCTTCCTTTAACAATTGTTATGGACAAGGCAAAAGGACCATAGATGTTTGCAAAATGACAAAGTCGTACTCATCTGACTCTGAAATGTCTCTGTGGAGCTATTTTAAACTTACTGGAAAAACAGAGAATATGAGTATGAATTAACACTTTGATTCATTTAGCATCTCATGGGAATCTGATATCTAAGGAACATTAGTTATCTAGGCTGAAAATAATAATTTAATCTGTTTCATTCAGTACTATCTAGTTTACACTTCTGCTTCCAAGTTATAATATTGCATTTAATTACAATACAATAAGAAACTACCTGTCATACCATATATTTAACTGTCTTTCCCAGATGCTGGTTTTCCTTGCAGCTGTGTAAGGCAAACAGTTTAAGCAATTTGACTTTTGTCCTTAGATATCTGGGAAGTTTCTGCTTACCAAGAGTTTCAGTTCCCCCTCAGAAAAGGGTGTTAAATTTCTTGGGTGAAAACAGCAATAATTATATCATCATTGTGGTTCCCATGGGGGATACATTGAGGATACCTTAAAGCTGAAAAATAAAGAACTTTGACTGAAAATGAAAGTGATGACTCGCAACAGATTCCGTCCTGTTGTCTGTTTTACCCTGCTTACAAAACATTTTTCAAAATTTCCTAAGAAAGTAGACTAAATAATGTTCTAGCGGTGTTCATACTGTTAAAAACCAATGAGCCCAATTACTTCCCAATTTGGGAACAGAAAAACAAATAAAATTCCAAAGCAGCAGTTCTAAGGACTCTAATATTCAAGCCCTCCTTTTACTTCTTTATTGTATCTCCAATGATTCTTCCAGTCCCCACTGTCTGGCACTGGTTAACCTGTGTTTTGCAGGACTGTAGTCTGAGACCTGTACATTGCTGGCATGTAAAGGTTGATTTCCAGAGAAAAGTCTGGTCTTCATTTCACCTAGGAAAGAACGCAATAACAGCTAGAATTTTAAAAACTCATCTGGTTCATTAATAATGTTGTGACTCTGCTGTGAGCTGCTAATTATACAGGAGAGTCATAACAAAGAAGAAATAGATGGTAGATGAGGTGGACAGGTGCAAGGCCCAGAAGAGGGTTACTCTGTGTGTAGTTATTATCAAGCTAAAGCCAACTATGCATTAACATATGTTCAGTTGAATTAAAAAAAATATCTTTTCTGAATGAGAAAAGTTACTATAGACACAAAACAAGAAAAACAAAGTCCCTTATTAGGTTAAAATATCTGCAAATTTCTAACTGCTGCAGGAGAAATGGCACGTCAGGTTTGGAAGTGCATTTTGAATGCATTGAACTAAGCAGTCCCATAACAAAGCATTGTCAAAAAAAAAAAGCTGAAGCATGTGACACGAATATTTAGCCACATCACTTTTTTTTTCATATCATGTGTAAGTGAACACTGAATCTTGGCACAAACCCAGCCAACTGAGGGCAAAGGGTTTCACAGCACTGTTCTAACCACCAATCTTTCTTTTTGCTTTTTTTTTTTGTAAGATCAGGACATTTCTGTCTGCAAGCTGACCCATTCTTTAAGCGTATATACATGCCACTAGAGGATGTAAGAGTCAGAGACGCAGGGAGACTGTCCAGATATCCCTCTTCGATAGCAAAGAGACAACTTCAAAAGGCTGAAATACTACTGGGATTTGAAACAGTGTGTGCAAAGAGCCTCTATTTCTTCAGCTTGTTAGAGTGGTTTGTTTCTATAATTTCATATGCATTAAAAATAAATGCATAGCAAGTAATATTTTAAACTAACTTTCTATTATACTGTTGGCATCATCTCCAAAACAGTCGTATGTCTTAACGACATTCCATTTATTTAACTGCTTTTCTCATTAAAAACACTGCCCTGGTGGTACTGATTGCTCAATGTTTGACTCTAGATTATACAGATCTGCCTGTTGTAAAGAGACAAAAACCCAGAGCAGATCAGCAACAGAGAAGGGAATTTCCCTGTTAAGAGTTTAACGGGTTGAGGAACAACATGCATTGCCTGATGAACTTATTATGCAGGAAATTGCTCATCACTGTTAGTAATTCTTACTGAAAATACTAAAATAATCCAAGAAACTATGTCTTTCAACAGTGGGTCCAGTGCTATTAAAATGGCCATGCATGATTCTGCACAGAGGGTTTTTTAAAATTAAATTAAACACAAAAAATGACTAAGTATTTTTCATTTCATTTTGTTTGATTTATCTGGAAAGCAGATTTTACCAGTGTCCTGAATGGGTTTGTTACAACACAGTACTTTGAGATCCAAACTCCTCAGTTTTTCTCTCTTCATAAAGCTGGCACGAATGAGGCTTTGTGCTCTGAGGCCAGGCCCTTGAGCTAAGAAAGAGTGGAAAAAAATGTTATAAGGATTTCTTATATTTCCAGTATGAAAAAGTCATTTGTGCTTAAGCTCACCCCTGGCTAAAAGGGTTTTACCCTTGCAACAAAGGTTTTGGGAACCAAAAAAAATATCCCAAATTGTAAAAAGCCCCTCAAGGGACTTTTCTCCACTTGTGCCAAAGGATGGTGAGAATGGGAAGGCCCTGTGGTGCTCAGGAGCTCTCTGAAAGCTTGCAGTGATAGCATGATGAAGAGCTCCAATCTGCACTGGTCTCTGAAGGAGGGCCCTTAGGAGTGACTTAAGAGCACAATTTAAGAGCACCAGCCATAATAGTCCAAGGATGGTTGCTGCCAGGAGGAAAGGCCCCTCTAGGACATGCATGCAAGGTTTTATTTGTGCAAGGTCCTACGTACTCTTAATTTCCAATCAGTACATGGTGGCCCTGAGACTTGGTGGGAGAAGTGGTGCTGTCAGGCCCCCAGAACACTCCGGGCATGTCAAAATGGCACCCTCACTCTCTCAGTCTTTCCTGCATTTTGCAGGATGTGCATCCCAAGGATGGTAATGTATGCTCAGCAGAGCATTTCTATCCACAGAGTACACACTGTGTGTCCTGGTTTCTATCCACAGAGTACACACTGTGTGTCACTGTGCTTCAGGAGGCTCTGCTGTGTTGCACAAGACCAGCTGTTAGTTGATACAAAGTCGTGACTTCATGTACTCCCTGTGAAATCAATTGATGCTGATACAAGGAAATTCAAGGAGTTGATCAAGAAATGCAGATTTCAGGTTATTGCCTAATTTTCTGACATTGTTCTGTTGATGGACCACTCCATGTGCAAAGATCAGAGTTAAAATATGGTTCAACAGGTTGCCATTTGGTCTCAGTGACCTGCAGACCAGGAAGACATGAGTAACACACTGAGATTGGAGTGGTGTAATAATACAAACATTTCAGTGATGTACCAGGTGTTGCCTGAAGGCACCAGCTTTCAAATGAGACCTTCAGCTCTTTATCTGAGTCTAGCATTTTGTAGATAAATGATCACACTGCACTTTTGAAAAGAGCATGGGGACAACCCCAGGTTTCTAACTAACATTCACTTTCTTAACACATCATATAACATACAGGACTGTTACTGACTGAAGCTTGGCTGTTAATGTTTGCCTACATAGTCACTGTACTTACCAGCACCTCATTCATCTGGAAGCGGTCTCTAGGATTTTGAGAGAGATGTTGAATAAAACTAAATTACATTTTTCCATTTTGTCTCACATGTAAATCTCTATAAACATAAACTAATCCCATGTGTGCAGTCTGAGCACAAGCTTTGCTTCTGAGTAGTTTTAAATGAGAGTTTTTCACATTCTTACTTAGAAGCAGTATCATTTCTGCCTTCAGTGCTAATAACATACTGGAAGCTTTGCAAAAAAACAGAGCACAGTATTAGAATAAGCAACTCAAGTCACAGGTGCAGTTTTCTTGCAGCACTTTCCTGAATGCATGTCTCTGTGTGTAAAGCAGAGGCCATGTTAGCAGCAGAGCTTCCCATGCCAGCATTTTCACCTCTGCTTGTTATCATCGGACCAAGAAGGTACTTCTGTAAGCAGCAGTTAACTAGCAGTGGTTTAATTTCTCTGGGGCCCCTATTCTGTTCTCTGCAGAATGCAATCTCACATTAGGACTTAATTTTTTAAGTTTGGAGAAGTAAAAGACCTTGACAGCAAGATACGTATGAGCTAAGGGAACTAGGGATCCCAGTCCAAGTCGTTTTCCTCTGCTGATTATGAATTTGTTAAAAACCAGATTTAGTTTCTATGTATTATGTGCATTAGCTTTGTAATATCTGACAGTCTGTGAATGTAAAGTAAATAAAGAGGTTCATGTGCTGAGTTTACAGTTAGCTGGGGAAATAAATATACATTATTAAGGCCAAGAAATGCATGTGCAAAACTGCAGTAATGTACAGAAAGGTGTTTTGTACAAAGATGGTGTTTTGAGAAAAAAGATATGTTTTCCATTTACCCAACCATATATCACAGGGATAATTTCATTTTGGTATGCTGTCTTCCCTGACCTGACCTTTCATTCTCCTGAACAAAATGTAAATCACATGTATAATGTACAGAATAGACATTAACTGCAAATCTAACTTGTGCAAGATGTTGTGTAAAGACTGAATTTAACATTTTTTTAAATGTTGCATATGTTTTTGTCTAATAGAAATACCCCCCCACACCAAAAAACCCCAAAAAACTAAACAAAACCTACCCCTAGCTAGTGAAGATAAACATTCAGTATTCATATAGAACACCTGACTATCTCAGTTTTCAATGTGAAAATATATTGGTATCACTGCTCACTTATTATTTGTTTAAAAAAATTGCAAGCTGTAAAGCTAGGCAGAAAATAATGCCAAAAGTCCCTACAGTCTGTCTCAGATTATTTTAGGACTTGCATGAAATTTTGGAATCTAAAAAAATATAAATAAGAACCCAAACTTGTATTCCTGGAAAAGAGGATATATGCATATGTTATAAAATAATTATAAAAAAGCAATAAGTTATTGGATATAATGTCTTATTTCAGTGTTCAAATAGGTAGAAAACCTGAGAAACTACTTACAAATGTTGCAAACTTTTCAGCATGATGACTTGCTATGTGAGAAGTGTTCAAAGTAACAAATTCTTTAAGAGATCAGAAAAGAACAAAGGGATTCTGTAGAAACAATGGACCAAATATATCTCAAGGATAACCCCACTGAGATCAGTGGAATTGCACTAGGGATATGCTTGGCCCAGTGACTCCAGAAATGATGTTAATGAGAAACCTTAACACTACTGCTAGAGAAATCTCTATTTAAACCATGCTGTGGTAGTTCATGTGAAAAAGTAAATGGGACCTTCACACGAACTGCACAGCATGTGAGTGTGAATCAACAGGCTATAATAAATTGGTTTGGTTTCCTTCTCTCAGACTTAAGCAAACGTATTATATTGTAGCATTTGAGATGTTGTAGTGAAGGTTATGCCATTATTCCATTATGTTCCAAAAAGCCTGACTGATTTCAAAAAGGGCTTGATGTAAAAAAATATATCATAGTTCTTATAAAAAAGAGAAACTGTAGATCAGATTTAATGAGTGATAAATCCCTGTTAAAAATCCCCTGTTTGTCTAAAACTAGATCTGGTAGATGTCAGTAAACTCTGGATGATGAAATGGTTTGTAATATGAAGGTCTCATTTTTTTCAAAGGGAAGTAAACCTGAATGGGTTTCTAACAAAATTTTACTTTCTTATAAAAAGAAGCAATAATTTAAAAAGTGTGGAGGAATGCAGTATCTGATGTCCTATGACAGGATGTATCCTGGAAATACTTAAAACCTCAGAACTTGACCTAACAGAGAAAGGAGTGACCCTTTCAACTTAAACTGCTGATCATAAAAAAAGTAAGAGAGGATCAAGATTTTTAATTCAGGGTAAAGTACTCACAAATAACAGATACTGAAGATGCCTGGATTTTTCTGGCCTGCCTCAGACTGAATACAGCTCGTACATAAAGCTGTTCACCAGCAGATTTGACGCCACTCTAGATTTGCTGTTTCTAGGAAAAAGTGGGAAAACTGAAATACAACAAGATAAGGTGGGCAGCATCCCTGAGGTGGGGACTTGTAGTGGAGTCAGGATCTCACAGCACCCACTGATGTGAGTGGCAAAATCCAGCAACAATGTTCCCACACCAGATTACCTATATAAAATATGACTGATCCTTCAAGCTGAGGATGCTGGCTTCAGTCTTCATCAAAGAGCAATATTTTGTTTCCTAATCTAGTGTCTGTTTGCAGCGTAGTGCTCAAACCTTGCAAAGAAAACCCCAATAAACAAACCCAAACAACCCAAAAGACCTCCAACAGTCTGTGGGCATGTGAAAGAGATTATAAATGTGGTGGCTGTGTGTTGGACTGAACTCTCTGCACCAGGTTTGGTGACTGTAGACGTCACTTCCAACCCTCTAGCCCTACAAACTGTGATTTCATTCCAGAGGTCATTGGAAAAGAAATGCAGCATTTCGCAGATTTTATCTAGCACATGCAAAATGATCATGTCCTGACATTTCAGCTGTTGAAAAGAGCCAGTATTTACTACTTCACATGAAAAAAAGCAGAAGGCTAAAATGCGTAAAAAAATAAAGGCATGATTTGAGACAGATGGACTCATTTAGATAAAATAAGACTCAACCTTCATCTGAACTTCAAATTGAAACTGAGTTAAAGCTGTCATTGAAGGAAGA
Organism: Lepidothrix coronata; assembly: GCF_001604755.1. Classification (NCBI taxonomy): domain Eukaryota; kingdom Metazoa; phylum Chordata; class Aves; order Passeriformes; family Pipridae; genus Lepidothrix; species Lepidothrix coronata. The sequence goes on along the minus strand of NW_016690213.1, from coordinate 3,812,101 downwards.
CTAAAAGTTAGTCAATTTATTTTTCTTCCAGTTCTCCTTTTGACTGCTATTGATGTGCTGGCCGAGATTTAGGGGAGAGCAGTCCCTGCTGCTGGTACAGCTTTCTGAGCGATACTGAGCCAGGCACCCAGCCTCTCATGCCTCACTTTCCAGTCACAGCCTGGCATTCCTGCTTTCTCTCATTGCTGTGTGATGTATGTACTTTAAACACAGACTTTAGAACAAAAACTACTTTTTATTATGTGATTACACGGTGCCTGAGGTCCCTCCTTCAGTCATTGTGTCCAATGTGTTTGCAGTACACATGATGATGTTGGTGAAAATATTTTTATCTGTGTGTCCCCCAATGTCACCTACATGAATAAATATTTTTGATAAAGATATATTCTTCATGTTTTATCTATTTGGTTTAGCATTCTGACTATAATTCATGTGAATTTAAAAAGTATTAGGAAAAGAAAAGGAAAGGCTGCATGTAGTTTTGCCTGCATTATATAAGCCCAGTGGTATTACCATGCCTTCATTCAAAATTTAGAAACAACCAAAGGCACTGACTACATTTTAATCCATACTTTATAGTAAACAATTATCATTCTGTTATGTGTCATTGACCTCTGTATTGTTGTAATAATGCTCTGGATTTTTGCCTGAAGCCTTCGGGTTAGAAATGTCCCACAAAATATAATGGAAAATATTTTTATAGAAGAAAATGTTATACAATCCAGCATGGTCACACTCATAATTTATTCTAGGATTATTCAGAAATGTTAATTTCTCCATCTGGACCTCATAAATACCTCAAACACCCTCAGATGAGCATAAAAATAACTTATGTTTGATGGAAACTGTCTTTTGGGTCCTTTAACTGCTGTTTCTAAGTTGGCCATTTTCATCCTGTTTTGAGTTGTCAGGTATGGTACAGAAAGGAGTCAGCAAAACGCTTTCATTATTCCTAGAAGTCATCATTTGTGAAGCTGTCTTTAACCAAAACCAATAATCCTTACCATAGCTCAGGATATTAGGAAATGTGAGGTCTTGAAGACTCATCAACAGATTTCTTCAAAGGAAAAAAATACTAGTTCAAGCTTTTCAGTCTTTCTGTTGGGGCTTATGAGATCTCTTCATCTTTCCTTTCTACTGCCAGTGACCCATTTTGTCACCAAGGCACTTAGGGAAAACCTTGCACTTATTCATTCTCTTCATATATCATTCAATAGATACTAATCTGGACAACAGACTTAAGCAATGGCATAATAAGATCACGAAGGATTCTAATTACCATAGAGGCATAGAATCATAAAGGCTGGAAAAGCCTCTAATATTATCGAGTCCAACCTTGCATGACTAGGTTCACTGCTAAACTATGTCCCTAAGCACCACACCTACATATTTTTTGAACACTTGCAGGGGCAGCGATCCCACCACTTCCCTGGCAGCATGTTCCAATGTTTGACCACGCTTTCAGTGAAGAATTTTTTCCTAATCTAAATCTCCCAGATTCATTTTTAGATTTTTTATTGTTAAAAAAATTTATTCATATTACAGGAATAGAGCAAATCCCAGTAAACACATAATCGCTAACTTTTCCAAGGCTTCTCAGAGTAGAAAGAAGTAAAAAACAAGGTGAGCAAACTACCTAGCATTCTTAAGGGATGTTATAATATTAAAATTGTGTCTGTTGAACCCCACTTCTATTTCCTCTTCCTGACCGAAAAAATATGCAAACATGGAGGCAAAATCAATCCAGGTTCAGATACTGAGGGTAGGTTTTAGAAGAGATGAAGTGATATTTTGAACCCCCTGTCAGGATCTTTAGGAGTAAAACAAAATATGTGAGAAAAGAAGTCTGAAAATTAGCCTGAATATCACTATAAAAAAATGCTTGTGGCATTGTTGAAGTTAGACAGATCAGGCACAGAAGATCCATTCTACTTAGAAATTTGAATGAGCAAAAAGATGGTCTAATAGCACTCATTACATACTCGCATGATATAAATATACCAGTCAGTTGTACTTTCCAGAGTCCTACTAAAACAAAACAAAACAAAACAAAACAAAACAAAACAAAACAAAACAAAACAAAAAAAATCCACAAGAAATAGCAATACAGGCCAACTGGAACAAGTGGTTAAATAACTAATGTTAAAGAGAAAAACAAGAAGAAATTTTGAAAGAAAAAAACCCCTGATATCTGGTTTGAAGATCTTCCATAATTAACATGTGCAATGTGACACAGTGTTGCCTCTGCTTGCCTGTGAAGTATTTATAGATTTTGATAGGGTTTTTTTTTTGCAGCTGTGCTGAACAATTTTTGAATGTTACCACAATCCAAATACGAGTAACTACTACAATAACAAAACATGGTGAATCATTCTGTAATTATCTTCCAGCCTGCTAATAGTAACTGTGTTAATCATATAAATGGCTTGCTGTACTTCCACCTGTTATACAGCAGTATTTAAAGTGTTCCCATCACTCCAGTAAGGTACACTGCTGAGTTTATGTCATGTCAGTCACTATATGTTTAAATAATAATTTGAAAACCTACTAAAATTTACTGTAAAGTGAGTAGGTCAGTCACAATCATTCATGGAATTGCAGGAAATATGTTAAAGCCATAGAACATAGTTTTGCTCTAACATTTAGAAAGAGACGCACATAAATCACTGTGTCATGGCATCTAAAATATCACAAAACTGTCTCAGCTGTAACAGCAGGCTGCAAGGCAATATTTACTGCTAATTATTGTTTTTATGGGTGTTCAACTTTGGTATTTCTATTTCCTTGGAACCACTCCCCCAAATGACTTAAATTACAAATTTCTCTTTTTATATAATAATTTCAGCCTACCAATATTATTAGGATGTCAGCTCTCATTGTTGGTCAGTTCTTCAGTTTATAGATAGTTATGGGCAAATTAGTCCTCACCTATTACAAGTGTTTTCCCTATTCAGTTGAAAAAGTACATTGAAATAGATTCAGTTGGTACTGTAGTGACATTAGGGAGAATATTTTCATTTCAGTTTCTGCTACAATCTATGCTACAGTTTTTATTTGTTTTCATTTGTCAGTGTGATGTTGTTCTGAAGCTTCATTCACAAAAGAAACGGGTTTTTATCTCGGGAGACCCAGTAGACCACTAAATAACCTGTAATATCACAGAGCAGTATCCTCAAAAGGAAAACATTGAGTTGACAAAGGAGGAAAAAAAGTAGAAACCCCAAAACAGAACAGAATGCAAATTGATCTATTCTGTCAACACTGCAAAGAAAGTGAATAAGGAAGAAATCTGAAAAAATATTTCCTCACTTATCACAAAATGGTTGACCTCGGACAGCACCTCTGGAGATTGTCCAGTCCAACCTCTGCTAAAAGAAGAGTCAATGAAAGCAGGTTGCTCAAGATCTTGTCCAGTTGTTTTGAACATCTCCAGGGATAGGGACTCCACAATCTCACCAGGCAACTTTATCCAGTGTTGGATCACCCTAGTAGTAAAAATATTGTGTTCTTAAATATTCTTAATGGAATCTCCTGTCTTTCAGGAGATTTGTGCCCATTGCCTCTTTTCCTTTCAACGGATAGCACTGAGAAGAGCTTGAATCTCTTGAGTCTTCTTTACACACTCCCTTTGAGTATTTGTACAAGTTGATGAGATTCCCACCATGAGCCTTCTCCAGGCTCAGCAGTCCCACCTCAGCCTCTCCTTGCATGTCAGATGCATCAGTCCTTTAATCATCTTTGTCTCTCTTTACTGGACTATCTATGAAGATTTCTTATGCAAATACACATTGTTTATGCATGTTACCTATATTTACAAATATATTGCATACACTTAAAAAAGAAAAAACCACACACCTCCTTTAGGGGGAATGCTCTAGGGAATGCTAGAATTAGATATGCCTGCACAACATTAATTCAGTCCGTGTGGTGTACCTAGTATGATTTTTAACCTATTTTCGGAGTAAGGGGCAGGATCTGTTATCCATTCAGTCTACATATTTGTTTCCTCTCTATTTTTCAGTCTGTGGCTTGAGGCCTTTTCTTAACATTTATAACCAAAACCCGACCCGAAAAAAGTTTTTTTCCCCACAGACTTTTCAGTGTAACTTTTCACTAGTGAAAGTTGCTGTGCCATGAATGTTCACAGCACCCCTGTGAGGTAAGGTAGCATCTCTACTCCCATTTCCCAGACAGCCTCTGGCATGACTTTTTAAAGAACTTTGCATTATTTGCACTTTAAATGTCCCCACTGACTTTGGTTGCAGATGCCAGTGCTCAGCACATTTGAAAATCCAGGCTTCTGGGGTTGCAGACTGGCTTGTCCAACACAATTAGCTTAATCATAAAGCAGAATGTTTTTATCTAGTCAGATAACAGTTTGGAACAAGGGAAAATCCTATTCAGTGGAATCTTTATGGTTGCAGCTCCCCTGGATAACTGTCCTTTCCACACTCCTTCACTTCTTAACCACTGTATGAGATATACAGCATGTGGTAATGAAATATGAAATGCGTGCATTTTACTGAGCAAATCTCTCACTTGAAATGTGAGGTCTTTGGTTTGAAAATAAACATGATTCAAGGCCCAGCTGTGGAAGTGTGTGTGCTGCTCCGACAGCCAGGTCCCACTCTTCTTGTTCAGTCCGTTCTTTTGCACAGCATTAGCCTGATCTTATGCTTTCCCTGTGACAAGCTTCCAGAGGTAAGTGTGAAAAGGCAGATCACTTTCCACTACCCACAGGAAACGAAACAACCCTTCTGTTGTCAGTTGAATGATACATGAGCTGTATCCCCTGCAGAAGCCAAAGCTAGTACAGACTTGTTCTTATTAAATAAAGCTAAATATTGGAAGCATATTTAAACCACAATGTAGGAGCTCCATAGGCTCCATCTGAACTCCTAGAGTCAAGTTTAAGATATTCAGACTTAAGACTGAGTTGCTGGATGATGTCACTCTAGGTTTTATCTCTAGTTCATAAAAAGGGTGTGAGTGTGTATGTATGTGGGTGTGTGAGGCTAGCATAAACTACACTTACTTATTCCTATTCTTGAGGCATGTCAGGGGGTTAATGGCCTAACATCACACCTCTAGAGAGTTGTTTGCATTAAGGCAACCTGAACCCAGCTGCTTGCTACTGAGAGTCTCTATTCCAACCTACTGCCTCTGCTATGCCAGCAAACTACAGATGTCTGGCCACATTTAGTTGTAGCCTATTTGTCCAGCTCCATCTCCTGAAAAATCTCAGGGAGCAGAAATCTGCTTCATGAGGCTCAGGAACTGTTGTTTGAGAGGCTGCTTCTTTCCTCACTGTCACAGCTGAAACCCAGACCAAAGTAATGCTTCCAACAAACCTTTCCTGAGATGGGACAAGAGGAAAGTGGTTTTCATATTGCTTCATGCATGGTTTGCCTCAGACAGCACTTCTGGCTTTCCAGGCACCTGGCAAAAGCCATCTCCATACTCATCTACGCACTCCCTGTTGCTGCTTCACTCACGTTATTGCCAGGGATGACATATTAATAGGTTGCCCTTCTGTGTATGTTTAATTTCTGAGGCTGATAACCTAAACATGATATGAGCACTGACAGGCATTATAATTGTATAAACTTGGGGAGGTGGGGAGTAGTAAATAATCATAACAAAACCAATTGTCAAGAATAATAGGATTTTCCTTTTAGTGTAATAATAATGTCATTAATTATTAAAGAATAAAAAATACCAATGAATCATCAAGACTAAAAGTAAATGAGCCTGGAGACTGTGATTCCTTCTTAAATAGGAGTGCCCTCTGCAGTCTAGTTCTTGGGGAGAGATGCTGTGCCAGCTCACACAATGCTGTGCCAGAGGAAATCAGGAATAAATTGGTCAAATCCAGTGCAGAAAGTTGGGATGTGAAACCATAATGAACATCTGAAGCATATTCACAGTATTAATACATCATTCCCAAGACAGAGTGCTAACCCCTTTTGTCTGATGGACAAGCTGAAAGACCTGTGCACACTTTAGTGGTGGGTTTTCAAACATGATGTTGCAGTTAAGAAGTAAAGATTTTTATTATTGCTGCTTAGACTTGGAGCAGTTTACTCTGTGTTTTAAAGCTTAGAAGAAACTGTAAAGTGATCTTCAGGAATGTTCTTCAAAGGGGACATTGTCTATGTCCTTTCATGATTTTAAGCTCTAAAGCTGGTCACATGCTGCCATAATATTTTAATGTCATTCCTTGCTGGCAGGTAGCAACTTGCTTTTCATCAGTGCCTTATGTAAGTAACCCAAGCGTTAAGATGTGACCTCATTTCTAAACACAGAGTTTCTCCATCAACTGCAAACTTTACAGAAGCATCATTTCTGCTTTTACAATGCTTCACAAAAATTACTATTTTTAATTTAAAAAAAACGGTGTGAAAAAGAATATTTAATTTGAGAGGGAAAAAACCCTAAACCCCTAAAAGTTTATACTGCCTCCAATTACTTTTCATGCTTGACTATGTGTCAGGGAATACTTCATTATACCAGGTCACCAACTTTGACATCTCTAACCTCACAATAATGGCCCTTTTTGTAATGTACCAAAATTGAAAATCAGTTTAGTTTATGTTCTCACTAGGTTCATGGCTCTGGTGCCTAATATATTGCTGACTTGTAGGTCAGCATTACTCCCTAGTGAGGAATATTAAATAGCCACAGCATATATTAGAAGAGGTGAAAAGGTCCAGCTCAAGTCTGCTGTATAGTTCACATTCGTTAGTGCTTTAAAAACTCAATAAGTTGCATAATGTTTCCACTTATCCATGAAATTGTGGTATGATTCATACCACAGGCATCTTTAAATGATTTGTAGTCCACTATTTAAGTATGTATTCCACATAAATAAATACTTCCCGGGTTTGTATACATGACTTGTGCCAGTCAGTTTCATAAAAGAGGCACAATAGTGCCTGACCTCTGTTACTGTGGCAAGAAGTTCATACATCTAATGGAACCCCCCCAAATGGCCAACAGGAATGGTGTAATACAAAGCGCCTCTGTTTGGAAAAGACATTTTTGGAGCTTATCAAAGTGTGAATGCTGCTTCCCTCCATCGAAAACTTCTGTTCTTTCCACTCTCAGTACTCTCTGTGCCTTCTGAAAATTTCATGGACTATGTTGTTAAAATTAACATTAGCATGTGGGATACAGTGACTGCTGCTAGCTGGGTTGCTCCTTGATGCTGCTAGTTCCTGAGATCTATTTGCGAAACAAATTGGACTAGAGCTGGGGGACTTGCTTTTCTAGTGAACATACCTGCCTTCACTAACAATTTTGGCTTTGGGGTTTTCTTTTAATGGAGTAATGTTGGAAAAGGGATGATATTCACAGTTGTCTGAAAGCCGAAGGATAATTAGCCGTTCAGAAAAAAAAAACATGTTTTCTCTCCCACCATTATACATCCCCGATGCCTGGTAAATTTTTTGTAAGAAAATGGAAGATGCTAAGTTGACAAGAACAAAAGAAAAGCTTGAGCTGACCCAAGAATAGATGAGCTCAAGCAACAGTCTTTTAAAACAAATACTCTGGCCAGAAGCTTTAGACTGTTCCTAAGGAGTCCTTTGTGAATGATTTATTCTTCAAGTCACATTTTTGTGCCAAAAGAAGTTGCACTAAATTACTGTCAGCCAGAGAATTCAGTAGCTATCATGTTCTCCTCTCAAGACTTTAACTGACTTTCCAAGGCAAAGTGTGTCCTTAACACTCCTTGTTGCATGTTTGTGGAATCAAAGCCACTGCTGGCAAACCTGTTTGTGTATCTACCCTGCAATTATAAAATAGAAAATATGCCATGAGGCACACTGAAGCATGAACATGGTATCTTTTATAAAGACCTACAAGATCCAGGATTGTCCAGAATCAGGTTCTTGCAAAACAAGATTCATATTCTCTGTTTCGGTGTACGTGGATTTGTGGTGCATGCCATGAGGGTCTGTGAAGTCTCCATGTAGACCAAGTGACAGAGCACCACTGCTGGAATGGTATCTGTGGCACAAGCCACGCACTCCACATTGCACAGTTCTGTGCAGAAGTCAATGATGATCCTCTGAGAGTTGTCTATAGGCAGACTGAGAGCTGGAGAAGGGGATGAAAGAAAGAACCATGGCTTCACCTCCAAAACCATCCCTCCAGCACAAAATCCTTGTGGGTTTCTCACTCAGAATGCATGATAGCAGTAGTTTCATCATGTTTTTAGTATCAATACACTTTAAAATTAACGTGATATTTTTAATCCCTAGTATGGGTGTGATTAGTTCTTTTAAAGTCATTGGAACTCATGGCATAAGTGAAAACACTATCAGATCACAACCTTTTAATTAGCACTATGTTGTTATAAGCTCGGTAAAGGAATTACTGACTGAAATGATTCAAGCTGATTTATATGAGTCAGATGAGACAGTGATCACAACAGACTGTTAGCCAGTGTCTACGAATCTATAGGAGTCTCAACTAAAAAGGAGAATAAGATATTTTTTAGTTCTAATTTCTCTTATATATTTTGAAAAGAAAAATACTTACACTTAAAGAAAAGGTACTTTCTGCAGAAAAAACTCACAACAAACAAACCCCTTGCATACTGTGTGTTTTTCTCTTTGAACAAGTTTCTTCTTTGTTATCCCTTAGCTCTTTGTCCCTTGTTTTCACAAGGTGGAAAATAAAGCAACAGACAACCCACGTGCATCACTATTTTGTTTTATTATAATGATGGGGGAAATTTTCAGCTTCTCTTGAAACATTGAAGTATTTGTTGGAGCTTATTTAAACAGAAACCAATGTTCTTTCACTGAGACAGCCTAATTTGTCTTATGGGTATTTATATTGATATGAAAGGCATTATTTTCTTGAATTTTGATTCCAGGATAAATATACTGTTTCTTTTTACTGTCTACTTCTTCCCTCCCTATTTATTCTTAAAATCCATTCTCCGTTTCCTCTGTTTTCATGCAAAATCACCGAAAGGACATACAAGCCATTAACATGCACATTTGTCTCAACGGAGCAAAACAGTATGTCTACTTGTATGTAGACAGATTTTTCAGCTCAAATGTCTCAACTAAATCTCCTCTGTGACATTTTGTAGGCAAATCCTGAAGTCCTGGAGCACGTTCTTCATGCAGTGAACTGCACAATGACCTTGTTCACCACAGCTGGGCCAACAGCACTTCTGTCATGATCCGATTGCCTCACAACTTCTGGGCTGATGTCAAACAGCTCTGGACTTACCTCTTTCATGGGAAAGTACATTAACTCTCCCCTTGGAAAAAACTGCCACTTGGTCCAAGTATCCTGACTTCCGTACACATCTGTCAGAATAATTTTCTCAAAAACTTATTTTCTTGGTCAGCAGGGTGAGGACATGGTCCTGTTTCTTTCCTTCTTTGTCTCCAAAAACTTACATATAATACATGTGAACAGTCAGAGACAAGACAGAACAAAGGAATCTACATGGGCACAGCAGTTGCCTGTAAATGACAGTTTTGCTGGTTCAGAATATATGACATGGCAGGCAGAAATGTTCAGATAAAATTATAAACAAACAATGAAAATCATTATTGCAATTTGAGAACCAGCTAGAGAGTACTTGGACATAAATCACTTTGAGCAGAAACACAAAAGAAATATTTCTGAAATGTTGGCTGGCAGCCATCTTAAAAAAGGTAATTTTTAATTTTTTTTAGGTGGACCATATGGAAAGGCACAACATTTCTGGCGTACATCTTTTTTTTCCCCTGAAGATCACAATATTTTCAGTCAACGCTGTGGTTTTTCTGCACATAAGAATGTGCATTTATGAGAAAAATAACAGCTCAAATCCTCATTACTCTTCATAATTTCACAATTATAGCTGCTGGACGTGACCTTCCCAGCCACAACACTACACTAATCTGCCAGTGCAGGAGTCCCCCACTCTGACAGAGCCTGCTGAGCCTTCCTCTAAGGATGTTTTGGGGAGGACATAGGCTTGACAAAGGACAGAACCAACGCACGGAGGCCTTGGGCTTTGGGGACTGTGAAAAGGAGAGTTAAATGAAAGGCTACTTACTGAAGTGGAGGCCAAAACTTCTGTCTGGCTTTAGTTTTGGGACCTGCCTGTACTGCACTGTATGCACCATGGCACTTGCATGGCTGCATTCAGGAGATTTGGTCTGCTGTGATGATTGCAGAAGTACTATCATTCAACAAAATGCTTTATGAAGATCACAGTTGTGTTTTCTTCTGTCAGCCTCTGGTGCAACACAGGGTTTTGTAAAGGAGAAGCCCGATTCTTTCACTGTGGTGGTCACTCAGGGTCACCCCCAGCTCCAGGAAAAGAGAAGAACAAGCAGGGGCTGGGGGCGAAGGGGAACAGGACAGCATCTGGGTCACTCATGGCATGGGGGCCTTGAACCTAAACTGTCTACATTACAGAGGAATTAGAAATGCTGTTCAGTAGCTGCAAGGATACTTTTCAGTGATTGGCACTCTTTTCTCTGTTCTCCACAACTTCAAAGGCATTCAGGGCAAAGCTATTCCCTCTCAGCCATCCACCCTTCTCCTGGATTTAGTGTGCAGGCAGGGACCCCCACAGGGGGCTATCCCCACCAAGACAGAGAGGCAGAGATCTTGGAGAAGAAGTTGTGACCCAGTGCCCTTTGTCATGCAGGATGGCGAAGTTTCCTCTAACTTTCAGCTGTGCCCAATATGCACGGCCTTGCTCTGTCACTAGTTTGCAGAAGGTGGGATTTTTGCCTTCATGTGTTCCTGTAATACACTCAGTACCCTGAAGCAGAATGACTCAAAGCCCCAGAAAGGGCAGCCTTCGTGCGTTTGTTAAAATTAATGCTAAACTACAAAAAAAGTCCCCTTTCTAAGGATGTGGGTATTCTTGACATTTCTTTAAAGCAAACTGCAATGCATGCCGAACAATGTTCAGAGGCCTGCTGAGGCTTCAGTAACTTAATTATGCTTTATTCTCTTTCTAACCCACCCACATACATGTTTTACCAATTTAAACTTTTTATAGATCCTCCTAAAGTATTTTCTGCTGTGCTTTGCTCTTAGCATCATATTTGTTTTTCTTGCTTCAGTCCTTGCTCAAGTATTTGGTGCCTTCCTATGTCTATGCAACGTTGTGCAAGGTGGTTTCTGTACCTTAGTGTGAAGCAGAGCTAAAAGAAATAAGAAAGGATAAATAAAATGACTTTACCCTGTGCCACACCTCTGTCTGGCTCTTCTGTATAAAACACACAACACTGATTGAGGAGCTTTGGTCCTTGCATGTAAATAAATTAATGGAAGTAAAGATAAAAGATGCTAATGGAATCATACTTTAATGGAAACTGAAGTGCTTATAACTTAAGGAACTTGTTACAAAGCAAAACCAATGCAAACTGTACAATTATGTGCAGGCATACACTCCTGCAAGTGTAAAGAGTGGATCTTGCTTACAGATTAAGGCCATATTCTCTTTGTTGGACAGTGATTAATTGCATATATCAATATAATTAAATACTATATAAGCATATTTTAAATGAAGCATTGAAAAAGTCAAACCAACTTACCTTTCAAATCAGGAAAAATTAGAACCATTTTGAGCCCTATTATTTTCAACTGTGAGACAACAGCTGATTCCAATGGGCTCTGTATCACTGAAAGCCTGTGCAGTGTTTTGCAGACAAAGTTCAGATCCATGCTAAGATAATACATCCATTCATCTTGGAGAGCTTCTTCTCCAGCTAAAATTCTCTTTTGTATTTGAGTAGTATAACAAATCCCTCATCAACTCAAAAGCACACTCCCTAGAAAAGCACTGAATTTCAGGACTAACAGCGAAACTTTGAGACTTAAAAATAAAGTGATGGACTTAGTTGATAATTGCCACCATCTCCTGTAAGATCCTTGTGCCTGTGTTGAGCTGATTATAAAATAAAAGGAACATGTTTCCTCAAAAAATGGAAAAGCTGTTTTAAAGAAAGATGCTTTTCAGATCTAAAATACAACAATTGAATTCTATTTTCAAATAAAAATCATAAACTAATCAGATTTCCATAAGAAAGAGCAACATACAAAATGCATGAAGTTTTTATTAAGGAAAATTATTTCTGGCAGTTGCACCATTTGAGATAAGGGGTGAAGGAGACATGAGCAAATATCTTGGCATCATTTGGTGTGAGCTTGGAGCTCTGCCTAGCAACATTTCTAAAATGAATCAAAGCTCATCTGGCACCCTGCTTAATCTTTAGCTAATGCATACATTGGGGCTCAGACTTCCTCTTTGTGTTATGATGTTACCAGCACACTAATGACTGTTTCACTTCAGTGTGGCATATAAAATGAGGAATATTTGGGAAGTTATACCCATGGGCAGAATAATGAACATATCTTCACTGAAAGTCATAGTGAGATGCCTATTTATGTTGGTCCTAATTGTGCAATAGAAGATCAGAGTCTGTAAACAGCTTGGACACAATAAATAAAGCACACTCCACGTTCTTTCCTCCTGCAAGCTTAAACAGAACCATACAAACTCATTTTCATTACAGTTTACTGTATGGTGAGTTGAAGAAAATGACAGTAGATTCTGTTGGAAGTAAGCAATGAATGGAAGATATGAATGTTCATTTCTGGTTATGTGTGTGGTTATGGATTTCTGAAGTCCACCCAGGACCATAATTTGATGCAAGGAAATCCAGCCCCAGAATCAGCTGTATGATACAGGACGGAATAATTTTTTCATACAGAGGGAAGATTGTTTTAGAAATTACATTAGTTTTTTCTCTACAAAACTGGAAAGACTTGCTTCAGGCAACTGAAGGAAGAAGCAATTGCCCTTTTTATTCTTTTTTTTTCCCTGAGGGGATATAAGGCAATGCGTCAACTTTGATTATCCTCTCAGTCCCACCGTCAGAGAAGCTGCCAAGTATATATTGGGTTCCCAAGGGCAAAAGGCCTTCAAGCAGATATTTGTGATACTTATCCCTGTGGCTAGTGCTGAAAATTAAAGACATATGATGTTCAAACCCAAAACAACAAGCATAGCTTTCCAAAGACAACCAGCTGCTTCACTGGAAAGTGCCAGAGCAAACAATTAGGAATTCAGCAAGGATATTCACACGGCCTGCTTTCCCCTTGGACAGTATGGAATTCTCTACCCTGAGGGGAGACAACTTTGATATTTCAGAAAAACTATAAGAGTGATTATTCATCAATGGCTTTGTTCTGCTGGGGAGATAAGGGTAAGTATCTGTTTTGAAAGAAAAAATATCTGAAGCTTCCTCAGTCAGCAAGACAGCTCATGAATTACATTCTAACTGAGAAAATATCATTAAAGGCAAGTTGTTCAGGAGGTTAACTATGACTATCAAAACTGAGAAGACCTAATATGATATGCTTTTTTCAAATGGTTTTATAAACAAAAGTGAGATTGATGGACAAAAATTAAGTTGCCACATTCAGCCTCTTTCTGCTAAGCTTCACATAGGTCCAGATACTACTTTGGTGGTGTGGTCTAAAATGCAGAAACAACTCCATCCCTGTACTCAGATTAAAAGAGAGGTAGACTGTGCAGTCAGCTGTGTTCAGGAGAATCACTCCTGAGGTAAGACAGAATTGAACCTATTATATCCAGTAATCCACCTCCTATGCAAACTTGTGAAAGAACTCCAAAACTGACGTTACTAAACTTCCCAATAGCATAGTATTTCTGTATACCATCTTTTCATCTTCCAATGCACTTGTAGTACTCTGTGCTGCTTCCAGTGAATATCACTTCTCATACTTTATCTTAGTAGCTGATGGTTATTGACTAAAGCCTACAAAATGTAAATAACCCTGGAGTTCAACAAATGCACAATTCTTCACATATGTCAATACCTTGGCTGAAATTGTAGAAAATGTTACAGAAGCAAGAACAAAACTAGTTGTTGGGCACAGCTATAAAGCCACGTAAAAAGTGCTGCCAGAGAAACACCATTCAGGTTGAAAAAGATGAAGATTTTTAACATGTAGTAAATAAAAAGGCTAACAACAAATAAATTGTGTACCAGCTGCATAATCAGATGCTCAAATTCATATCAAGTTCTTCACCTATGGGTGGCAAAGCATCAGGACATGAACTTTGTCTAAACATCATCTAACTCTTGACCTAGACAGTGACCAAATCTTGTGAGAGCATGACTTTCTACACAATTTCTAAACTTCCTGGTTTTGTCTGTGTTGAACACTCTCAGTAAAATAATCCTTTCTGCAGAGCTGTTAAATGCTCCTTGCTATTTCACCAAGTGCTATCTTATCACTCAAGAAATTAAACCGAGTATTCCACAGTCAGTTTCAGAAATCTGTCTAGTTCTTGGAAATGAAAATTCTGTCTTGAATCTTACCAGAATTTTATCACTGGGACCTAAATGCAAATAAGAACAAAGATATTTGCATTGCTTCAAAAGAGATAAAATATTACTCAAATAAGCTAATGGAGGGAAAGAGAGAAAAAATACAAAGGATGGGGCATGGGGAGGAAAGCAAAATTATTGTATCTGTATCCATCTATTACTAGTCATTAATTTCATATATACAGTTAGATGAATAAAGATGAAAAGAAGGCAAGGAGAAAAAAATATTAGTGCTCAAGATAAGAAAAGACGTCACTGAGGAGCTGTTTTGCACAGCTTTTCCCAGGCCATTTTAAGTACTCTCACATGAACTGCCCACAAATGAAACTGACAACTTAACTCCTCTTCAGTGCATATTTGAACCAGGCTTTTTCTGAGGCAGTTCTCATTTCTGATCAGAATCTTTCTTTTTCTTTCTTTTTCCCTTCTGCTAATGACATTTTGAACACTGCTGAATAGTTCTGTGGAAAATACCGGTATTAAATTACTAGTGGGAGGGGAATGAACAGTATAGCTACAGTATGAACTACGTAGATGCTTGAAAACCAAAAAACTCTTCATAGAGATTAGCAACAAGATATTATTTCTTAAGTTGATATCTTCTTCAAGATACTATTTCTAAGATGCATTTTCTAAAATAGAAATTTTTTGACAATTTTTGAAACTCAGCATAATACAAAACAGGCTATCTTTTCTTTTCTAGAGTAGTACCTTCTAAGAAAGGGTGGAAAAATATGTAGCATTTTGTAAGGGATCTTTCCTGACTGGTGCAGATAGAGCTATAAGTAAGTGCTGAATTTGTGAGCAGGCAGAAAATTATGGTTTCCAGTAACGCTTTCAGAAGCATTAAATTCACTCTCTGAAACTTGGACTTCTCCTGTCAATGTATGATACACGTCTCAAAAACATAAAACCAAAGAACCCAATCAAAAGCACAAAACCAACAATAGAAAGCCATTCAGTTGGAGGAAGACTGTAACTAGGATCTGTTTCTAGAAAATGAAAATCAGCTTTGCAATCTTTCTCTGCATGCTGAAGCGTGCATTTTGGTTGCGTCTCTCTGAATACACGGCATTCTGGCAATATGGCAAGAAGCCAATAAGATAAAACACACTGTGAGATCATATTTTGTAAATCAGAACTTTCCCAAAGAGTACCAATAATACAGAAGATCTAGAAATTAGTAAAAAATATCGGTAGTTTCCATCCTTAAAAGTTTAGTTTATCTTTAAGCTTTTTATTGTTATCTAATGTTATATGAAATTCATAAAAGTTATGAGTGCAACAGTTAAAAATCAGCACTGAAGAACTGGACTAGATAATTAACCTGTTTAGGGACCTAGATGACTAATACATTAGCTCCGAATGCAAATGTAAAGGAATAGAATTCTGCTGATGTTTATACAACTATAAATCTAGAACAACCCTTCTGAGGCCCCTGGAAATTCTGAGATGTTATAGGAATATAGCAGAGCTCAAAATCTGCCCAAAAACACTGTAATGCTATAATTCCTTCCTAAACTACATGAGAATATATGTATTTACAGGCACAGGAATGGCAAGATTACAGACAGAAATTCATAAAAAGAAGAAATTCCTTAAGAGAAAGAGGAAACACAGATATTCAAACTGGAATTCTTTGGAGTTATAAATAATAACAAGTAACCAATTTTCGATTTTTTTTCAAACTACAGTTTACAAGCAGGTTGTTCTCCTAAATTAACTCTGGATGCAGTACCGACAGACACAGGCTGTAAACAATGAAACCTAATTAAATTAGTTTGAAAGATGCCTAGTGAAATACCTATGATTAAATTATTTATCTTTAGATTGGGGCAGCAAATTTCCCTGGGTTGTAAAAGTACCTACATTATAACATGGATCAAACAATTTGCCATGTAAAATGAGAAAGAGGTCAGCACAAAACTGACAGAATTAATTAGTGGTATACACTTTTCCATCATACTAAATGCTGCTTCTGTGCACTGAACCTTCAGTAATCTCAATTCTTTTTCCTGTAAGTACTACATCTCTAGTTAAATCAATTTGTCCTTTCAGAGTTACTGTACTTTAATTTGCCCTGTGATTTACACTCCCTCTGCGAGCTGCAGTTTAACAGATTTTATGAAGATGCAACTAGGTTAGAAGGAAAATATTGTCGTGGGTTTGTAGTGGAGGTCTTGAGCCATAGAGCTTTAATCCCATTTGCTATATACATTAAACTTCACAGTTTCTGTACCACTTCAGAGCATTGCTATGACATTTTAAATAAATGTTCCTTTATGGTAAATACTTAGTCAAGCTAGTGATTTTTCAGTTTTTATTTAATCGCTATCACTGTCACTGCAGAGCCTGAAATACATGATAAGTATCAAGTAAAAATAATTATAACAGTGCCTATCAACAGAGTGCTGAACCCAGTCCTTTTGCTCATGTGCAAACAGCCTGTGGAGTGAAGCAAAAAAAATTACTGCATGCCCTGCTCCTGGTAGTGTTCAAAGTCAGGTTGGATGGGGCTTTGAGCAACCTGGTCTAGTGGAAGGTGTCCCTTCCCACAGCAGGGGGGGTTGGAACTAGATGATCTTTAAAGTCCCTTTCAACCCAAACCATTCTGTGATTCGATGATTCTATGAAAGATATCTTTATCTTGATATACACTATCTCTACAAACCTGCACTGAATTACCTATTGCTTTCATAGCTTGACAACCATTTGGTATGACCACTTACACAAGCTCCTGCTGATTCTTAGGCTTGCCGACAAGATCCCCTCTTCTGGATGCAAGAGACTGTCCTGTTTAACACATCTTTACACCAGTCTTTGCCAGTGTACAAGCACTAAGTGTGCTTAATTCTACATGTGCTAGCACCCAACCTGGGGACCCAGACATACCAGGGTAACATTCATTCACCTGCATGGATCCTAACTTGGCAAAAGGAAAGGGCTGTATGTATAACAAGGACTGCAATTTAGATTTCACTGTATCTTTCACTATTAGTCAGACACCTGTTTCTCTCCCTATTTGTGTGAGCTGTACACAGCAAACTTGTTTTCTTCAAAGAAAAATCAAGGCACTTACTCCCCTGTTCCTGCAGCAAACTGCCCAGCTATCTTGAGCCTCCTCTGCATTTTTGCCTTTGGTGTTTTAGTTTGATCCTTATTGAAGTCTAAACGTTCCCTGAAGATGGAAAACTTTACCTTGAAACTGGCAGACCTGTTGTCATTACTCCCCTGATTGTGCAGAAAAAAATACTCTGGGCTTTGCACAAAACTCAGTTGCTCTTTCAAATGGACGTCCTCACTTTTCAGGGTCATTTGCTTTAACTGTATGAAGGAGTAGTCAGGGCGCTAATGAAGGAGATGGAAGAAAGCGGTATGAAATTAATTGAGGCCTAAAGCATAAAGAAAAATAAAATACATTAGAGATTATTTTCTGGATATGGCTTCTGTTCTGTCCTTCTTCAGCCAGGATTCATTCTCCGGACAGCAGCCCAGCAGTCATTGATTCAGGTTATCTGCTCCAATGATGGTCCCCCAGCTGTGGTGCCCAGTGTCCCCAGGTCAGCTTGCAGAAGATGGTTAAACTCTGTGAGAATGTGAGCATTTTTTGCTGTGATCCAAGGATCCTCACAGACTGGGTAAAGCCAGAGTCTCCTCTCCTGCAATAGCAATGGATTCTGAAGTTGCTCAGAGCAGAAAAGGATCAAAAGCATTAATCTAAGCTACCTCAGGAAGAAGGTGACTAGATTGAGAAGATACCAGTCCCTCTTGACTTTTTAGAACAGATTGGATGTATTAGAATATTTGTAGGACATGGGACATTTTTACAGACAATGTATACTGAAAGTGCTCTCTTTTGCTGAAGCTTAAAGAACATGAGGGTAGGGACTTAAAAACACAACACTGAAATGTCAAAGCAAGTACATGAGACCCTAAAATTAGAAAGAAAAGAACAAGCAGTATGAGTTTCTTTGAATCTGGTCAAAGCCGTAGGATGCTTTACTGTTATCTCAATGGAATCAGATATTGCTGGCATAACAATACACAAAAATAATGTTATACATGCACACAATCTGTTTCACCAGCTAGTACTTTGCAATATTACAAATCACCATTTCCCCTCCAAGACCTTTCCTAAACAGTGAGCAATCTAAAAGAGGACCATAAGGAATTTTACACTAGATGAGGAAATAAAGAGGATTCATGCAAATGTTCATTCCCATGTTAAAAGGAAGGGTGCAGCAGAGATGATAGAGTTCATTCAAGCTGAAACTCTCCTTTATTACTGTGACCTTTCTTGAAGAATTCAATTATTTTTTTTACAGAAATAAATCCAACTTAAAGTGTCATCAGATATCCAGAAGCAGAGCAAACAAAACTCTGGCTTGAAAAGGTCAGAAGTGAAAATCTGTCAATCAGTGTTATTATCTAACAAAGTTAGAGCTGCTCCCCCATTCTTTTCTCTCTAATAAACTACTGGAAGACCAGATTAAAGAGCTATGATGAAGGCAGTTGGAAAAGTCTCTTACAAACAACAACAAAACCCAAAGGTAAGTGTAATCCTGTGGACAACGGCTCCCTCTGTGCAAAGACACTCCCTGTCACAGGACAGGAACAGTGTGCCACAGTGAAAGGTGCCAGCAGTGGGAGGAAACACATAAAACAAATTAGCCCTCTCCCCTTTCCACCAGTAAATCCATCTGGTAACAGCTGTTACCTATCCAGTTCATACAATCTCTTCTCCAAAATCTTTGATGTCCAGAAGACTGGAAAATCTAATCGTTTCTTGGGAACGAGGATAACAAAAATATTGAAAAAGTAATAAAAACACAAGCAATTCTCTTATTGCAATACTTGCTGAGAAAGAAAGTTCTTTAGATCTGGTTAGTTAGCAAACTCTTTTATAAACCAGTTATGAATGGAGGAAATTTGCTATTCATGACTATGGAAATCAAATTTAAAAAGGGACATGCTTCATTCAGCAATTTTGAGAACAATGATATATTTTCATTTGCTTTGCTAAGGAAAACTACAAAATTAGAGCATTAAGGCTTCCTCTGGAAGCCATTAGTTTACAGCCAGGGCAGAACTTAGCTCATTAGCCCAAGGACTTGATTATCCATTACATCAACCCTAATGGAATCATGCTTGTGCAATGAAGACGGTAATGAACAAAATAAGTAAGTTGTGATATCTCTAGTTCTACTGTATGACCAAACTGGCCAGATGCATGATAGGTTGAGAGGTCTGTGGTAAGGCACCAAGTGTGGAGTAGCCTGACTGCTACCTGCCATGCCAGGGCTTCTGAGATGGAGAGGTGTCATCCCTAGAGAGGCACACCAAGCACAACCCTATGCTAGGAATGATATAACTGCTCTCTTTGATGCTGATGAAAGCACTTGAGATGTGTTACCCATGACATATGCCCCACAGTAGTTAAATGAGGAATGAGAGTCCTCTTCTGTCCCTTTTGCCCCAGACAAAAAGTTGCAGCATTATGCAAACATGCCCACTTGGAGGCACATCAGCAGGTTGCGGTGCATTGCCGCTGCTCCCACTGGGTCTATTGTGCTGCCCAACGCTGGGCTCAGGCAGGACTTGGCCAGCAGCACGGGAAACAAACAGTAGCTCCTTCTGGAAAACAGGGAGGGGGCCAGTCTCCAGGCACCTGTTGAAATAAGATTATAAGATTCAGGTTCAGAATGCCAATATACTCTTCCTGCACAGATCCTGCAGGCACAGCTGCGGTACCTAACAGAGACTGCAAAACTTGCACAGAGTTTTGCACTGGCTCCTGTGAAATCAGAATAGCACTCATACTAATGTAGATATACAAGGTGAGAGAATATGAATTTTAAATATGAATTTTAAAGCTCTCCCTCTGGCACAATCCCATTAACCTACAGCTCCCGTATACAAAAATCTCCCACCAGGCACCTTGGCTATACATCAGATAATACCCTCAGAGACTTATTTTTTTTTTCTATTTGGAGATTATTTATTACAAACTCTCATCAGCTTATTTTTGTTTTAAATCACGACAAAATGTCTCTGTTTTTGAGGAGGAGAAAGGTAGAAGGGGGTAGGGGTCAGGCCAATGTATTTTAAATTTTAGGGGAAAGAGCCCCTTCAAAGTGTAAAATCTTTCAAAGACAGACTTACATGATTTGTGAAACTTGTGTGTGATTGCTCTGTATAACTTGTACCACACTCTGCCTCCTTCACCCTCTGACACATAGCAAGAAATCTGGATTCAAAATGAGATTGCACCATGGTGAATTCATTCCTTGAATTGCATCGTAACTTTCAGCAATACACAGCGTGGGAACATGTCGATTAGCTCTCACTTTGAAGAAATTGGATTTGCAAAGGTCAGCAGTGGCTCGGCCCATTTCTCAGCAGATCTTTGGCTTGCTTTTCATCCCGGGACATGCAGGGAGGAGGTCAGAGAGGAATGACAAAAAGAGAGAGCTTTTTGAAGAAAGCCCAAAGAATCTGACTGTGCTCGCAGAAGTGTGGAGGTTTCTTTTGCTCAGAGCTAATAAAAAGGTAGATTTTAAACCAAACTTATGAAAATAACTTTCTGGGTTTACTTAACACATTAAACAATTAATTGTTTTGGTATAAACTAAGAAATGCTTTCCAGTGTGACTTTTGGTCTGGCAAGAGCTGCCTGAAGCTAATCCACAGAAAAGCCTGCTTGCCCTCCTCCATCCCTCCCTCTTTTTGTGCAAAAGGGTGCAGCCAGCCTGGAAAAGACGTAGAAAGAGGCAAAGCTCAGCCCTCAGTGGAAGTGTGAAACCCAGGGAGTTTGTGCTCTGTATTTCTCCTTTGAAACATGTTTCCCAGTTGTTTAGCTTGCTCCTGTGCCAGTGTACTGAGACAGAGGTAGCTTCATTACCCTTTCGAGCTGGAAAATTCACAAAATATTTTGGCCACTCTCCTCACCTTATTAACATAAACTGGAGTTTCCTCTTGCTGCTGGCAGGGCAGGGTGCTGGGAGCCTGTGATCAAGGCATTTCAGCAGCTGTTGCCGAGTTTCACCTTGGGCTGGTGGTGAAGGATTCCTCCTGGATTCTGAACAGGGGTTTGCTGTGGCCACTTACACAGGAAAGCCACAAAAGAGGGAAGGAGGTGGGGAGAAAAAGAAATGAGAGCCGAATAGAAAGGAATCCAAAAATACCAGCAAGTCTGAGTTCCTTCACCTGCAAATATTAAACTTTTCTTGCAGAAATACACTACACACACAGAGAAACATGTCTCCTAGAAAACTGGGAATAATGGACTTGTTTGCTTCGTTAGTGTATTTTTTTGGCAGGTCCCTTTTGGAAGCCTCACTTTCTACAGCTTTAAAGCTTTGTGAAGGCTTGCAATGTGGGGAAAGAGTAAGGAGAATAGCTCCAGCTGGTGTCACAGGTCTCCTTAAGCTGTAAAAATTTGCTTTTCCCTAGCTCTTCCAACAAGAAACATTGCAGCATTCTGGCATAAAATATAATTTAGAAAGTATCCAAACCATAGAAGGCCAAATCTCAATGGACTGTATGTTCCCGTTAAGTAGCCAGTACTAATCCAGGTAAATTTTCCTTGTCATTAACTGAGCAAAAGCCGGCCTTTACCCTTACTAATTTATTCGACTGAGAAAATTCCTTTCGTAGTCTGTCCCAGGAACTCCCAAGAGGCTGCTGCAGAAGGTGCCAGCAGGGATACTGAAAATCTTGGGAACCTGCTGGAGGGGGGGCATTTACAGCATGTGCAAAAGAGATGTAGGACAGAGTATTTAGGCAGATGAAGATGAAAGAGAGTGGTTATTGTCAAAATGACAGATGAGTGATGTTTCTGTGACCTAACAGGAAGTAACTGGGAAGTAAATGCTGGGTTTGGGCTTTTAATGGAGCTTGTTCACCTGCTGCTTCATAACTGCATCGAACTTCCACCAACATCTGATCATCACCATTACAGAATGAATCTATGGATGTCATGTAACAACTCTGCCAAGGAGATTTGTGCCAGCTCCCCTCACAAGTATTATGTTACCACAGACCCAGGCATATTCTAGAATTTCTTATTACCTCATGTACCAACAAGTCTTCAGCTGTGCCTTCGCTTCCCAGTTACAGAGATGGAAGCAAGTAGGGGATCTGAGTAAGCTGGGGATCTGATCCCCAGCTAAGAGGATCTCTCTTCAGAAACAGCCCTTTGCTAAATATGAGATCCCATCTAGAGGTTTCATTAGAGCATTTTTGCTAGCAATATAATTTTTAATTTGACAGATTTCTGCAAAATTTGACCTGCAGAAAATTCGTGGCGTATATCTCATCTGCAATTTTGTATCTGTGTATGTGCAGGTGAACATGTACCTTAACATGGAGAACTTTGGCATTAGGGTACATATCTAGATTACCTGTGCACAGCTGTCATGGTCAGCCATCAAAACCCAGATCTAGCTTCTTGTTTCTATTTAGCATCCTCTTGTCTGTCTGTTTTCATTTTAACACTCTTTTATGTGTGATGTTTTTATCAACACTTACGTCAGCTTCCTTCAGTGGAGAAAGGCATCCTTATCGCACCTTTCACATATGAATAAACTTCATAACTGAAAACACAAAGTGCTGGTTTTAGCTTTCTTTTTTCCATAAACAAACCAAAGAAAGTCAAAAGGTTAAACAACTACAGTTGAGGGTACCTTGCTGAGCTTCAATAAAAAAAAGAGAAGATTGGTCTGAACATGTATTTTTTTATTAAAAAAGAATGAACATAAATTACAGCTGCTGAGCATGTAGTCATTCTTTTTATGAGGTGTTTCCCTATACCATATATGATTTCCACTTATAAATTCCCTGTTGGACTGAAAACTCTCATGAAACTGATGCTTTTCTTAATAAATTATCCACAGAATCAGTATTTCATCTCGGATGTAAAAAGTTTATTAGGGAAAAAAAGCATCCCTGTGTCCTGCTAGAAAGCAATGCCAGATACCATCCAAGCTGAAAAAAATAGATCTGCCTGCAGATTGTGTAGCATTCCCCCCATCTTTCTACTTAAGTATTTTTCATAATTTAATAAAATCCAGTATAATATAGCATACTATAATGGCACCTGCAGTAACAACCACTTAGTCCCGAGCAGAAAAAAAACAATTCATTGAGGATTTCTGCATGTTAAATTTTGTTTCCTTTAAAATTTCCTTGAAGAATGGATAGGCTCCTAGACCTGAAAAAGTCTGTCTCTGAGCAGAGAAACCCTGAAGTTTTCTGCCCTGAAAGAGCCTGTTTGAAGGAATACCCTCAAAACCATGCAATGTGGAAGCTTGGGAACTGCTCCAGGTCTGCTTACTGAGGTCTTCTCAGCAGGGAAAATCCCTGCAACCAGAATCAGATGTTCCATATGAGGTGCTCAGTTGTAAATCTGAGAAAGCACTAAAAATATGAAATTGTAAAAAAATTCCCCAGAGCACACATGAAAATCCACATTCATCATTACCATTGTTAGTCCATGTAGAGAAGAAGTAATGCTAAACTAAACCGGATGGCCAAGTATTAAGGGTCATCTGCTGCTGCTCTTACTATGGAAGCACAGCTGTCTCCTGAAGAAACGAGTGAGTTCAGCAGCGACCGGGTGAAGAATGTGCTCCTAAGAGATTTCCCCTTCTGGAGAAAAACGCTTGGTTTGACAAACTGCTGGATGTGTGTCAGAATGTCACGGAAGGGGGACATTTTTAGCAACACTTTGCTGAACTAGTGTGGCACAGTCTGGTCCCCAAAAGCACAGTTGCTTTCATTCCCATAATTTACTTTCGTCTGTCTTTTTCAAAACCTTCCCTAATTAAGCTTAATTGCCGTGCAATCACACATTAGTGCAACATTCTGTCCACTTATGGACCACCCATAAAATCCTTCACAGCATTAATCCTGGAGAGTGGTAGACTGCTTGTTTTGTTTTGTTTTCTAATGTGCATAAGTACCTATAATGCACAGTGATGGCTTTCTGGAACTGATACTTGACTCTGGTTATCATGAAAAGATTCCTAGTTTATATCAGAAAATTAGAGAGGTCAGAAGAGTGTTTGGGTTTTGGAAAAACAAGCATTTATGATGATTTGGAATCTAAGAACATTGGTGCAGTACTCAGACATGGGGATTCTCAGCTTTTAGTTAAATTTAACTCCTTAGGACAGTTATGGGTCAGATCATAACAATTTGGATACCCTTAGCCTTTGTGAGTTAGCTAGGTTCTCTGCATCACTTAAGTCTCAGTGATATAATCCCAATAAGCAGTGTTCCGACAACCTAATGAAACCCTCACAAACTATCCTTAAAGTTGGACAAAGGTCTGTAGGATACCTCTAAATAGTCTGGAGGAGCTGATCCATAACAGAGTATTTAGAAATAGTAAAACGAAATAATAACACAGAATTGCAGGGAAGCCAACTGAAATATTCTTGTAAGCAGCTGATTATTCTTCTCTAAAACTACAGTTTATCTGACTGAAATAGCTACCATACCTTTGAAGTAAAGAAGACCCTTGAATTTTTAGGATCCTGAAGCAAAAGCAGCAACTACCAGGTATCTCAGAAGAAAGCTGCTCCCAAAATGCTTCCAGACAGAAATGCTCAGTCAAGCTGGGTGGGCTGAAGATTCACACAACCAGAGGGACAACAAGCAAAAAAGACAAGTAGAAAGTAGTGTTAGATAATAAAATCAAAACTTTTGTAGAAACAGACAATATCATAACTTATACCACAGAGATATAACATGAGGGAATTTCAGCCTCACTCACTTTGGTGAGAGTCAGACATCACACAATATGACTAAAAACTTCATTTAATATTTGCATTGACTACTCTTTTCTATGGTTTCTAGGTGCTGTGGGACAATGCCAATATTTTTGCCACTGCTAGAAATACTTTTCTTGGTCCAGAAATGACAAAGAGAAAGGGAAGAACAAAATTTAGGTCCAGGTAAATATTTCCAAATTACTGGTAAGTGATTAAGTTACATGTAGTCTTTTCCAAAGCTTTCAAGCTTTGTAGGATGTATATATTGGAAAGGGAAAAATTAAAGGAGAAATACCAAGAACTCTCTAACCAGCAAGGACTTGTTGCACATGTAATTTATTAGCTAAATTTGTCCACACTACACAGTACTAGAACATTCTTTGAAAAAAGTAGAGCTCTTACATTATGTGTGTGATACAGAAGTAAAATAGAGAACAGGAGATACATACACTATTGCCTATGAGTCCAGAGGCAAGTTTGGATGACTATTTACCATTTTAAGGTCAGGGAAAATCATTCTTTTCAATCACACCTTTGTGAATTTCAGAACTGAGCAAAAAAACCCCCCAAAACAACCCACTCTACTTATAGCTTACTTGATTTCAATAGAAATGCAAATTTTTTTTTTTTGTTTAATAAAAGCTAGAAAATTTCAAATGAGACTTTTTTTTTTCAACATTTCTTTCTTAAAAGCCATATACAAACCCCCTCATTGTTATCTATGTTGATACTATCTTTGTCCCTTATTTACCACCCAGCCCTAACATTCTTTCTGGGTGGGAACTGCTCAAGGCAAACACTCATGAACAAACTGAAGTGACAAGCAAACAAGCAAAAGAGAGTAAAGAAACAGAAAAGTGTGTACTTGGTCTGACAACTATGCTGCAGGGTATTGAGGGTATCATAGCTGCATTGAGTTAGTCCTACAATTTTAATTGGTCATTATAGAAAAAATATGACATATATTATCAAAGACAACTCCCCAGCTCAGAAATGCTGAAGTAAATTGACGTGTTGCAATCCTGCTGACACCACCAGCATCGTTCCAAAGGAGAAACTGGTGTTCTTTTGTTTTGTCAAGTAGGAGTCTTTCCTTCAGTTTTAAATTCTCTCTCAAATGTTAACATGTCTAGATGGCATAAATGTAGCAATCCTGGAGACTACCATGCGAGAGGGGCAGGCTTGTTTGTTATGGGGCTTCTGTACTGCAGATCTTCAATAGCTGGAGTGCAGCTTAACCCAAAGTGTATAGGCAGCAGGGTTAGGATATGTATGTTGTTGAGTATGACAATCTGGAAAGTCTTTCTGGATATTTACTCAGAGAAAGCATGGTGCCACCTCTGTGATCATTTCTATGCATCTTTTTACTTGCTTTTAAAAATAAGCAAAATATCCAATCTCTAAAAATACTGACTGCTCAAAAGTACATAGTTCCTTGGGGAAATGAGGTTACAACATAATTGTGTCATACAAATGTTTGCCTATCATCTGTTTGCTCTTTCTCCCCAGTTTTAACTCCATTTTACAGAAGGGCAGAGGCCTCTATGAATGTCAAGTTCTTAAAAGTCTCATGGAAAATGGGGACAGCCGATGGCTGCACACACAGCTGTGCTGCCCTGGCCATGTGCACAGTCCTCCCTGCCAGGCACTGAAGGCATGAAGGACAGGGAGGGTTGAAGGTGGAGGAGAGTTGGAAAGCAGACAGTGAGGCAGAAGAGACACAAATCCATAGGAAATGAGTCCTCTGCAGTTTGGCTGCCTGTGGGTCAGCTTGTTAACTGATTTATACAGTATTTTCCCCCTCAGCCTTGAGTTCTACTGAAAATAATTTTTTTTTGCCAGTGATGCTTTCCAGGAACAGACTGAAGTGCTCTATTCAAAACTCCTGACATTTATATGCTAAACAAGGGGGCCCAGCAAACAAGTTTTAACTTATGTTTTGCTTTAACCTTGCCGATGCCTTTTCAGTGAACTATGAGCCAGATTCCTCATTTCACTGCTTTAACAAGTGTGTAGATACTGACATCTCCAATCCCACTTTTCCAGGTCAAGATCATGTTTCATTAGAGACCAACTGAGCCTGCAGAACTCAGAGTCTATTTTCTCATAAATGCTGGTTTCACAGATCTTAGTGGGAGAGCACCTGTGCGTTGGGGCCTTGGTACCTACCTGTGTATGTACATACTTATATTTAATTCAGAGATGCAGCTACCCTGATGGTTATAATTCTCTCCTATAGAAAGCAATATTAAGTACAGAGCATGTTCCTATGGGCTCAGTTTGAATGTGGTTAATCAAATGAATTCATATTCAGTACTCCTCAGTGTAACAGAAGTCCAGTGACACCAACATATCATGATTAAAAGTGTAGGAAGCCTCATTAGGGAATCTCTGCAGCTTTTCTACTTTGTTTTGCTTAATATTTAATTCTGGTACAGGCAGAAACAAGAATAAGTTGAGGCTTAAAAAAAGTATTTATTCTAATGAAAATGTTTTGCTTACTAACAGTATTACCACCCAGTGAATAACAAAAGAACTGTGAATTCCATTGATTTAAAGAAACTCCATAACTATTTAGGAAACCAAATATATATTTAGGGTTCTAGGCAACAAACATCAGTTACCTGATGCACCCTAGGACAGAAACACACATTCTTGATTATATACAGTAATAGCATTTCATAGTTTGTCTGGATGAAATATCTTAATTAAGTTTGTATTGTCAACATCCAGTCCCTCTGATCTCAATACATACAAACCTGGGAAATCTAGTCCAGACAAAAGAAGCACCTTTCCACCTGGGAGGAAATAACAAATTCTATCATCACTCATCCAGTGAGTGCATGGGGAGATTGAAACAGCTGGCAGGAGTAAAGCTTCTGTGGGGCTCACTGCCCACCCTTGCACCCTGTATAGCAGCAGTAACTTGTTGGGAGCCCTCAACCCACCTCTGTGCTCCACTTATGGCATCTAAGAAAGGGAAAAATTACTTAAGTGAATTGATTAACTATTAATGCTTCTCAAGACATCCTTAAATTTATGCTTTGCTTGTGTTGTGAATCACTCAAGTTCAGTAACTGACATCCTGCCTCATCTTTCCAAAACTTTAGTTGGAAAGATGATCTCAAAACTAAAGCTTGAGTTATCCGCAAAAGATGAGAGAATTTCTGCCATTGCTTGCACTCGAGCAGCCAGACAGAGTTACACTTACTGAGGGTAAACTCTAGCTGATGCAGTTTCTGACACAAATGGAAGTTTATTTTCTTTCTCTGTGTTTCATAAAAAACTGAGATCAATGAGTGATTTCTATCTTCTAGTAAGAAAAAAACCTTGACCCGCTGCTCTTGCTTGGGAAAATATAAAATTTGAGGACCTACTTCTGATGCTGTTTCAAAATTGCTGTAATGGTTTGCCTGCTGTCTTCATTGTAATGGTTTGTACCACTGCCCAGGAAAAATATACTGCAGCAGTGTACTTATTCATGATGAAAATTCCACATGAATAACACTCAGGAATATTAAAACCAGCCTGTATGTATATGCACTTATAGTTAGAATTACAAATTTTAAAAACAAAACTAATAAAAAACCCACCCCACTAATACTGTCTTGAGCCTAATAAGCACAGAAATGCCACCAGTCTAGAAGTGTATAACTTTGCATATTTAAATGTATCTGTATAAATATTCTTCTGAATAATTTTATCTGCCTCAAGAATGTAAAAAAAAAAAAAAAAATCAAATAGAAGTTCTTTGGCCTTTAGGTAGACTTTAACAGTTAAAAATAGCCCAGAATCCAAACAACATCACAACACCAGCAAAACCAAGAATATTTATTCTTTTTGCTGAAGCCATTACCCAACTTCCCAGCACTAATCCTGAACTCTGCTTCTTGCTGTGCTGTAAGTACGACAAAGGGCAGACAGGAACACTGGACAATATAAACTGTAACGCTGGCTTGAGTGTAAGTGGAGAACTGAGCTCTGCAGACCCTGGCAAGCCTGAACTTGTGCAGCTTTTACCAGCAGGTCATCAGAGAGAGATCAGCTGTGGTTGCTGCTCCAGTGGGCAGAGCCCAGGGCAGTGCTGGATGGGCGCCCAGCACCCTGCACCCTGTCAGTCTAGGAGGGGGAAACAACGTGCAGTAACTGTGCTGCATGATTTCACTTAGGGGAAGTTCTGACTTACAGAAACAGCAGGCTCTGTTTTGGGAAAGGACAGACCCTCTGGACCTACAGAGCACTGTGGGAACAGTTCTGTCGCTTTTATTCCCACTAAGCAGCCCTATTCCTCCAAGCAGACCCAAACACTGACATGAACTATATATAAATAAGGTTATAAAGCTACTAATGTCCTTTAACCATAAAGAGATAATACCAACCATGAAACCTGAGGGGCCTTTTCTTGTCTCCCGCACATATGAAAGATCACATTAGAAG
The DNA here is from genome assembly GCF_001604755.1 of Lepidothrix coronata. Lineage (NCBI taxonomy): Eukaryota > Metazoa > Chordata > Aves > Passeriformes > Pipridae > Lepidothrix > Lepidothrix coronata. The sequence continues at coordinate 3,782,496 of NW_016690213.1, read as the reverse complement.
AGATTAGTTTAAACCACTTGCAATTTCCTTTATGCAATAAAAGATTTTCTTTGCCTGGAATTTTCCTATTTATGGTGTGTATTTGGACTCAGTATAGCATAATACTTCCCTCAGTATCCCTGCTTTTAATGATGCTCGCAGCATTTGAGCCATTCATCAAACGTGACAACTGAAACAGCTAAGAGTTAATGGGAGCATGAGCAGTTTGACAAACACAGTCTATTTGACAAGGCTGAGGTCAGGACTGAAAGAGCTGCTCTTGGTTAAATAAACAGAAAAGCAACAAAGTAAAAGCAAAATCTCTTCAGCCATTTATCAACTTTAAAAGCCTTTTTGTTATAAGAAACATAAAGTGAAGCTGCACACAGAGATGGGAATTAAATGGAGTTGGAAGAATTCAGCTGGCTTCTTTTTTAGGTGAAATTAGAAAGCTCAGTTAAAACTGGGGGATTACGTCCATAAAACTGACATGCAGCTACATAATACCTAAACCTACACTTTAGAGCTGTCTGCTTCTGAATTGACTTACTATTTAAAAAAACCCAGGCTTTTTCTAGATAGCAGATTGATACAGGTGGCACTGAAAAGAGAACAGTATCACAAGAGATGACTTTCCTGACATCTGCAAAGCAGGAGAGCACTGTATAGACATGTTCAGGACCACAGTTGAGACTCCATCCATCCATTGTTGCTTCAATAACCAATTTACCTGATAGCTCCTTGTACCAGGGGCCTACCAGAGACTCTTTGCAAAATATCAGTTTTGCATTTAGGCACAATATTGCCTGTAGGATATTCTGTGCCAAATGACTCTTGGAAGCTAATACTTAGTGCAGCCACTAACTTCCTTCCTTTACTTGCTCCATGGACCTTTTTTTTTTTTTTTTTTTTTTAGTGCACATTGGCAAGCAAAATCAAATCCTTACTGTTCTGGGTTTGGTCTTGCATTCTATTTACCAAAGACAGTCTCCAGGCATTATAGTGTTGACTTCAATGAAAACAAGACTGACTTTCCTGTGATTCAGCATTCCTGTTGTTTAAATTTGGGAGCGATAATATTCTCATGACTAGATAAGACAGTACAAATTTAAGCATTGAGAAATTCTTGGGTATTACAGCTGTGCACAGTATTTGCTAATCATTTGCCTACCATCACCTTATGTAATCCTTTCTATCACTGTCCAGAAACCACCAGTACCATTAGGGAATTTCCATCAGAATCAAGCAATCTCGCAAAATTCAGTAAGCTTTTACTATCAAAAAGTTTCAAGAAAGGCCTTTATGGTTTGGGGCTGGACATGTTGCCAGACGAAAAAATCCCTTCTCTTTTGAGACTTCTCCATTTTTTCTATTGCTTTCATGCTTTTATGACTGGTGGTAGTTTAGAGATAATAAAGAAAAAAGGCATGTATTGAGACACAAAGACAGCAGAATGACTAAGACTAGTTATATAATTTACAGATTAATTTTGTACATCTTGTTTCTCTAATAACTTTTCATTTTGTCTTTCATGAAGCAATTGTACATCTAACTAATATACTTAACAACTCCTATTGCTGCTGGAAAATAATGAAAGACTTTTTTTCCTGGAAGTGATTGATTATAGTCTGGATAAATGAAATAATTTTCCCTCTTCTCTTCTCATTATGCTTTGAGCAAAACACCCATTACAGGAGTACTGTGCTGCCATTTGGAGATAGGAAATGTATTCCATTCAGCCTGTCAAATACAGTTTAATTCCTGTTTTAACTCTGCGTCTCTTCAAAACATCCTTTTCAAGACTACACTAATATAACCTAATTTTGACAGAGTGTTCTGGACTCTGGGCAGGTCTGAATCTTGATCTCTTTTCCATCTGGAATGGGTTTTTCATCTGCTTAATACCAAAGCTTTCTGGTTTGTTTGGTTTAGTTGTTTTGTAATATACAACCTACAGTCATCTTATAAAATAATTTATAGCACTACTTGGCCTCCCTTTTGGAACTTTCTATTTGGGAAAAAAATTAAAAATAATCAACCAAAGCAAGCTCAGTCCTAGTTTTCCTCTTCAATAAAAATGTTTTTACCCAAAATACTGGCATGAATGTCTGAAGATTGCGCTCTCCTTTCCAATGTCAACAACACAAATGTCTTTTACAATGGTCATGTTACTTTGTGTCATAGCTACATTGTGTTGAGTGTTTGTTTTTTCTTTTCTGTATCCAAAAACAGAGAAATATGGTAAAAATGTTCAGTGTGACAAAAATTTAGTGGTATGATTGTATCTAATCTTCTGTAAAGTGGGATACTGGAACAGAGTACAAGAAGACTAATGCTAATTTTAAGATGAAACTTCGTGGGAACACGCAGAATATATAGAAATTGCATTACTAACATATTTTTTGCTCATGAAGTCACATAATAGCGAGGTTTGGATTCAAATATTCAGGACACCTTTTACCATTTTATATCTCTTGCAAATGTTTTATGGATGGAATTATTTCTCAGTGCTATAAAAAGAAATTCCCATTTCACAAAGTTGGGTTTGTTATCTACTTGAATGTGGGTTAGCTGGTTTTCTTAAACCTCTGTGATCAGCACTGTGCTAAACTGTTTAAAGAAATCAACCCTATTCATGCTCTCACCCTCTTTTCTTAACCAAATTGAGTTGGTGCTGAGAGATTTCACTGCAACAATAAAAGTCTTCTCTTTAGTCTAGTCCTGGGGAAGTGGAGGCTAGAATCAAGAATCTACTTTCATTTAAAAATAATAATAGCAAAGCCACTATTGTTGTTGTTGGTGCTGGTGGTCCCCATAACTGGTCTACAAGAAAGTCCCCTGAAGCATACATGAGACACAAGGAGTAAGAGAGACAGGAGGACAGAACAGTTTAGGAGAGTCTTGCTTTGACTAACCCCAAGTTAAGATTGTCAGACCCTTAATCAGTTCCCAAATCAAGAACCAAGAAAATATATGAGCTACAAAATATGAATTGCATCTTTCTGGTTCTCAGGAAGTACTACTTCAATTTTTGTTGTATTTTGCTTTAAGAATAGTAATCCAGTACACACCAAACACGTCCCTTTCATCTTAATTTAGTGCATTAGTAGAAAATACTACTTTTTTGCCACATGAGGTTATGTTGACTAATAAATCTTCTTTTTAAGCTATATGTCTATATGTGTCCTTTTTCACTGAGAGAAACAGTAAAGTAAATTTACTGGACTGTTACTGATCTCCTAACAACTATACAAACAGCTACATTAGGAACTTTTATTGTCCATGCTGCACAGGGCACAGAGCTGTGTTCAAGTCAATCATCTCTTTTGTCAATATTGCTATTATTTATTATTATTTACATACCAGCAGTGTGCTAGTTCTTGTCACACTGCTAACAGTGGCAGTCCTGTTCCACGTTTATGAAGCCATCTGAGTTTCAATTTTACTAAAACTCCTCAGTCACGCAGAGCAGGTAATGACAGACACATCACTAGCTAAATATTTTTAAACTTGGGGTGTGGAAGCCAAGTGAGGATATGAAAAGACACAATCTAATGGAGAAAAAGAGAAGGATACCCTTTCCTTCTGTCTGTATTTTTTTTTGCCTTTTGGTTTTTTTGTGTATTATTTCCTGCAGGACAGGCCACAGAGTTGGATTTTTCACAATAGGGACAGAATAATATCCATTGCTTGTTATTGTCCCTCACTGTCTCTAGGTAGCATGGATAAACTGAGTTTCTAACATGGGATGTGAAAAGATAGAACAGTATGCCACAATGCCACATTGGACCTCATGCACGTGGCTTCTCTGAAATTGTTACTGAAATGAAATTCTTCTGAGTAGGTAAGGAGATATGGTTACAGATACATTGAAGGTTGTAAGAAAATGAATGGAAGAGTTTCCTGATTAAACTGTCTTTCAGCCCAGTTTATCTGATTTCTATGGCAGGTTGTACTACGATCTCTCCTTTTTCATCAAAACATGGTTGAGTATGGTATCATTATTTGACTCATCAAGTTATAGACACTTTTTCAGTATTGTTTGCAGAAAAAGAAATTATTAGTAGAGATTTAAATGATGGGATGAAATTCAAAGTGCAGGGACTTTGATTTTTATGACAGAAGGCAGAGAAATCTTTTTATCAGGATTGCTACACAGTCACAAGAAACTATTTGCCTTAACCTCAAAATATTTTGTAGCTAGAAATTTTCAGCCAGACTTCTGTAATTCTATAACTTAATTATGGTTGTCTTCGTAGAATAAGAAACATTTATTAAACGAGCTAGACATTGACCTAGATTCATTTAATGTAAAAATTTACATAGAAATTAGTGATTTGAGATGGTAATCACTTCTCCCTCCTTAATCTATTCTGTTGGGTCAATTAATCAGAGACTACTTGCCCTTTAAGCCAACTCTGAGAAAGACCAGAGCAAAACTAGGCTGCAGTAAAAGACATGCTGCAAGGATGCTGGCACTTGGGTTGTATGTTAGAGCTCCAAAACCTTTCTTAATGTACTGCAGATGTTACTAAGCTTTGAGTCTTTTTAGCTATGTTTTCATTTACTATTTAGGTGGTCACTGTGTTACAGTCTTGCCAAGAGAGCTTTTGGATCAACTTAATATAAGAATTAATTATATTAATTCACAATAAAGTAATTGAAGATACTAAAAGGGTCAAAATATCAATTGCAGGCATTCTGTCCTGAAATCAGTAGCTAAACCAACAGGCAGTACACAGTTCATCCACCTTAGCAAATATTTTTTATTTGTGTGCTGAAATTGTCACTGCTGGTTAACCTACTGAGGTTTTTGGCTGGAAGAAAAGAACCGTTACAACTGGATTCTCTAGAGTCAGTCACAAAACAGATGTTCCAGAGAGACTGAAAAATACTAGCTTCAAGTAGAGGTTTACAAAAGCTTCATTTTCCCTGTCCCCAAGCCTTGCCAGTCAGAGAAGCCTGTGTGCTTACTATGACATCTCTACTTATATTCATATTTTTTTAATTCAGCTCTCAGCTCTTGTAGCTGTCGCCTTTAGGAGGAGTAAGGAACTGAATCCTTGTGTGCAGGAAAGGCAAAAAACACTGGGACACTATGGCCTAAATCAGGCTTGTTTGAGAGGAACTAATTCAAACACCGATAACCTGAACAAACACTGAAGGAAGCATTAGAAAACATTCAGGGGAAAAAAAAGCTGCTAAAAGTTTATTGCCCCTAATCCTGTTAATAAAATAGGCTACTGGGCTCATTCTTCTGATTATTTTTCTTACAAGGGAGAGGAGTGGATGGAAGGAGAAAGTGACTCTCTGATCCAGAGGAATGTCTTAGTGAACACCTCCAAATCATTTGACTATTAGTATCAATGGGGATATCTTTCAGAGAATGACACAAATGTAAGACTTGGGGCCTGCTGCACCACAAGCTCTGCCTTCAACATTATCCAATTAAAATAGTAACTTTTACCTACAACCCAGCTCTGGTTTTGTGTAAAGGGCTACACAAGCTGCAAAGGAAGGAAGAAATCAAGTCCTGGTATTGTAAATAGAAGCACAGTATCCTTAAGCAAAAAACAAATGAAGACTTAATCTCATATATTGTTTGCCTGTTCAATAAGAAATTCAAAATTAAATCTGTATTAATAAAGAAATTAGCTACAATCCAAATCTATGTTATGTTATTCATATGAGAGACTGTATATATCATGCATATAGGCTATAAATATAATCTGCAAACTATCCAGCCCTAAATATTCTACCATATATGAAAGTTAGATCAATGTTAACTCAATGGTTAAAACTGTGTTAGAAAAGCAAATATCAGTTTTTCTAACAACATTTTTATGCCTTGGGCATGTAAGTTCACCTCAGTAATAGAGCTGAAAGAAATAATAGTACAAGAATGTTTTATGTCAAATCTCAAACCAATAATACAAAAGAGTGTAATTTATCAGATCCAAAGGAAAACACTAAACAGTGCTAAAAGTACTACTATTCATTACATATCTAAAGGCTACTGATCAATAGAGAGCACTATGCTCTTTCATTCAATAGATTCAAGCTTAACTGATTTTCATGGCTTCTTGAATGCTTTTATGACTAACAAGGCATGATCCACATAGTGCTTTGTAACTGATTTGCAAATAATCTAATAAGGTGACAGTAATAAATCACGAGTATCATTAATAAACCACCATCAAACAAAGCAGCACACTGGAAACAATGTGGAAAATGCACAGATATTCTTCCAACTACTTTGGGGAGTAAACAGGCTAAACACACAGTATAACTTAAGAGCTGAGAGTTCAGTTCATAGTAAACATATACATCTGAGCTGTTAGAGATTTTCTATTGCAATTGGCAAACACTGCCTCTATGTTTCTTCAGGGCAGGTTCACAGAGGAAAAAAGAAAAGGAAAAAAAGAGAAGAGCTGAGAGAAAACAAATCTCAAATTGAGTAAACAAATCCTTGGAATGCAAGAATATAATCCAGTTTGGTGATGCTTGCATGCTGTTAAAATAACATTTTATGCCTGTTTACTTTATAATTTTGTACCTCATAAATACCTACAGTAGCTAAAACTGTCAGTGGTGCCACTTCAAAGGGCAGTGCCCCTAGGAACAAGATCTTTGAGGTTTAGTCTAGCCACAGTGTGGTTAAGGTTATGACAATGTTTCTTTAAATCTAAAATCTAGTTGGCATAAATCCATGAAAAGCACACATACCTACAAATGTGAAATTCAGGATTCATTTACTTACCCTTCAGGTGTGGATTTAATGAAAGCTGGGCATTTAACATGGTAACAAGCTTCCACAGACTTCATCGAAAAATCCAGCTCCAAGATACATACAGCAGAAGCAAAGCAGTCATTTTGGCTCCATCATCTCTACAAAAAAATCATACAATTAACAAGTATTTACTTGAGGTGGAATCCTAGAAACAAATTTTTAGCATCACCCAAGTTATTGTTGGGGTGAATGCTAGACCTACGTAGCGCTTTCCTCTATAGCGAAAAGAAAGTCAAATTACTTAGCTTTGGACCATTTTGAATTAAAACCCAAAAGATTTGTTCCTTTTGCTTTTAGTTCCCAAATTTAGTATAGAAGTGGTAAAATCACAAGGGGAAGTCATCTTCCCAGGAGTTTTTGCCCTGTCCAAATTTTTTGTAAATACCACAAGAAAGCTTTTGCCTACATTATTTTCAATTCAGTATTTTAAGGCTTTACTTCTTCAGATAAAAGGATCATTTGAATTCTTGAACACGAATGTGAATCAAATTCCAGTTAAAATCTTTAGGTGCTTTTCAACCACTTCTCTGGTGATCCTTGAGCAAATAAATGTTTGTGTTAGTGGCTTGAGGCAAAATACATGATTAGAGCCAATACTAAAGCCATCTTTCCTCTCAGCCTCAGCAACAAACTTTGGTTTAATACTAGTAGCCATGGAAAAGTAATAAATAAGGTGGTGGCTAATAGCAGAGTGAATAAGGGTTTTCTCTCTGAAGATCAGAGGAGGACTAGGCTTTGGTTTGCTACAGCAAAGGGGACAGGTATTACAGATGATTACAAGCAAAACTCCCAGACTCCAAGGTAAACCATTCCCTTTTCATCTATTCTGGAGAAATACAAGTCCTAAATAAATACTTATAATTTTTCTTTTAAGGCACTGAGGAAAGCTGGTGAGGAAGAACTAAGGAGAAGCTGAGGGTGGTAACTGCTGGCACATCGGAAAGCGCTGCTTCTCTCTGCAGCAGCCTGAAACAGCAACTGACGTCCCCAGCAGCTACCACATCCAATTGTCAACATCTGGGAGTTTTAAATGGGTGTTTGTGGAGTTCTCTTTAGAATACCAAGACACTGAGACAGCAGTGGGAGAGGGCATTAACTCTCCCAGGAAAATGCTGTGGATTAAACATGGTATTTGGGGCCACGGCAGCAGGTCCCACAGCCATGAACTGGACCTCAGCATCTCTGCATGCATTTAAGGAAAGCAAAACACTTTTGCCAAATTTATTGCTTCTACATACTATAAATTTTATCCAAAGAAATTATTTGTCCAAAATTAACAATAATTTCTTGTTCTTGAGAAAAAAATTAATTAGAAATCTCATTTATTAAAAAAATGCCTTAAGAAAATTAGTATTAACAAAACAAACCTGAAGCTGAAAGTCATAAAGTGTGACCATCACACCTCTTCTTCAGAATGTGACATTGTTATTTTTGATCCAGAGGTCACTGCTTACTTTAAATGTGACTTCACTTTTTGGGCGGAGATGGCTTTGGGGCCAGATACTCAGCTGAACCTCAGATAAAAATGCTAATATGTCTAAAAGCTTTTGACTATAGAGTTAGGTTGCCTGCTGACATTTGCCTTGCATGTACATCTTATGCAATTGTTTGTTTTAAAATGGTGTTCTTCATTAGTTTAGTTATTCACTTAAGCCACAGAATTACTGTTTTTTTTAATGCTTATTCTTATATGTGCAAAAGAGTAAAGAGCTCCCAAAAGCTTAGTCCTTGCCTTCTCAAGACAAACACCTTCACAAATGCAATTATGTTTGCTAATATTCATCTCTCTTTTTTTCTACCCTCTTACACTAGTCCCTTTGGCTCTAACAAAAGCTTAAAACAAATGAGGCCTTTGCCTTTACCATTCCAAGACAGCCCTTTCCAGCATCTTCCAAGCAGGCCCAAAATATAAAAAGAAACTAACTTTTTCCTCCTGTGCAAAAGAGAGTATAGGAGGGCGATCTACTTTAAGTAATACTATCTCCTTTCCTTGCCTCAGCTTCAACGTCGTGCTTTGATTTTTCCTCCTGGGATGCTTACTCACAACATCCATCCCACCCCCCCACCCCCCCCCATGCCCCACCACTGAGCAGCGAGTGTCAGCATTGCAGCTGTAGAGGGAAAAGGCTCAGACCCAGGAGATGCGGTGCAGCAGCACAGCGTTGCCCCCTTTGATGTCCTTCTCGCTCCCCACTGTCCAGCGTGACGCCAGGTTTGCTCCAGGGGTGACGCTCGCCCCACGCGGAGGGGCCCGCACAAGGTTCGCTGTGCCATTTAACCCCAGGGATGTGCCGGGGAGGGAGGGAACGGCGGGGGTCCTCGGAGGACCAGCAACGCAGCCGAGCCCCTGACCCTCCCGCCCCGTGACACTGCAGCGCTCGGTGGCGGCCGCTCTGGCTCCAATTAAGGCAGCGTGGAGGGGGATCTGAGAGGAGGTTAGGGGAGGGTGTGCCGGACCCACACTCCTGTGGCTATGTTGGAAATTAATTCCCACATATGTGGCGCAGATGGGCCACAGCCCCTTTTCCAGGCTGCAGCCTGCAAATAAACTTAGTAGCAGCTGGGGAGGGGAACCAACAGAGCCTCATGTGCTTTAATGGTTTCTGTGTTTCTGCATATGGGAGTATTCCCTCCCCTCGCTAACCCATGCAAATACTTCTGTAAAGTCCCATAAACAAAGCTGTGGATATAATTTTGAATGAGAAACTTGCCACCAGGGAAAACAGCGGTCAGGAAAAATACAACATACCTTTTTCTCCAAGAAGGGTGTTTTGGTGTGTTTTCATAGATTAAAACCAGATTTGGCTGGTTTGAGCAAGCAGGCAAACTTCTGACCTTTTTTCACATAATAAACCACCTCCCCCCTCACCCAGCCTTGGTACCTAACCTGTCCTAAAATAGCCAAGTGGAACTTGGAGCCTGTAAGTGAAGCTGGCTTCATTGCCAGGTGTGGGTGTTTGTCAGCATAGCACAGACATGTCCATCTCTAAGACCTTGTGCCCTGGTCTCAATCCAATAAAGTAGTCAAATGTGTGACTAGCTTTATGTTTTCAGGAACTGGCCCTCAACAAGACCTGAAATCAAACTTTTACAGGAATGCCTTTCTGGATCAGCCCCACTGCTCAGTACTTGCTGGTTTGAGATGCCAATATGCACCAAAAAAAAAAAAGTTTGTGGTTGAAAGAGCAAGGATCATTTAAAGCAAAGCGTGTTTTTTACAGCTCCATACAGAGTTCAAAGTTAGGGGAATCTGCATGATTCCATTTAGTTTAGTCAAGCAAAATCAAGTTGAAGAAAACTTCCTAGTTCCAAACCTGCACACATATGCAATCTGGCTGCCATATTTGTTAGTGAAATAAATGCAAAGAGGTAAATATGATGACTTCTTTTCAGAGGCTTCTGTGCTCAATAACCTCTGAAGCAGGAATTAAGTACATAACACAAAAAATGAGATACCCAGTGTCCAAATTATATTTGAGAAATCATTTTTAAACAAATTGGCTGCACTGCAGCCAGGGGCTCTATTAAAACATGTGAGCAGCAAGATATGTCCATGCACATGTCTGCAGGTATGAACAGGTAGTGAGAAAAGACAGAGGTTTGATATAGCACAGTCAGCCTTTCTGTGAGAGATTAATTTTTTCTTCGAAATTCATTGAATTCTCGGCAACAAACAGAACATTGGGTAGATTTTATGTGGTTTGTACATGGTTGCCAAGTAAGTAGATCACACTTCAGTTTCTTATTTAAGTGGGTAGACAGATCCACAAGCATCATCTTTCTGCTGTTCTAGATTAATGTAACAAACTTAACTTCAACTTCTTTTTTTTCAAATGTAAATGTAGCAAAGAGGTTACTGATAGAAATGTTGAGAGAGTAGTAAAGACAGAATCATTTGTTGTCTAGATTTTCTCAGGAAATAATGAATCACAGTAAATCTGAGCTATTTAATCAAGCAGCAGTAATACTCTCCCTGATGATTATGACACTGCTGGAAAAAATCACATCATTGCCCACATTAATTCTGGTTATTTTCTCTTTTAGCATTAAAATAAGAAGCCAAAAAATAATTTAATTTTTATAGCTTCTCTCAGTGGTCTGTAAAATAAGAGTAGAAGAAAACTGATGATCTGACTTTCTGTTTGGTACATTGAAAAACTTAAGACAAAAGAATAGGAAAGGATGAAACAAAAAACCAACTCTCCCTCTAAAATCAAACAAAGAGAGAGAAAAGTAACAAGAAAAAAACCAACATGTTAAGGTAGTACAGAATCTAGAGTCAGGCAGACTCCTCTGACCCACAGAACTTTCGTTTTTCTTTACTAGGTTAGTTTTAAAACCCATTTGGGGTTTGCTATGTACATGATGAACAAGCAATTTGAAGCCATAACTTCTGAGCTCCTTTGTGTTTGCTTTGGCTGTTGGAGCTGTGGTAGATGTGTCCCATTTTTCGTCTTCACACCTTTATTATGCTCGAGTTGCATGTCAGAAATATTCCAGATGCCGTTGATGAAGACTTCCTCTTGGCCCAAGGAAGAAAAGGTTTCAGTGTCCTATGGATTTCCCCTCTGCTGATCAGGGGACTTTACCCACCATTACAAGGGCTTAGCTTTGTGATGCTGGTGTTGATTCTTCCACTGGCTGTTGTAGCCTGGGAGCAGGGACCTGTGAGCCCAAGTCTTCTGAGCCTTCTTGAGCAAAATTTAAAAAATAAAAGAAGATATTAAAGCTTTCAAACCTGATGGAATATAAAAACTGATCTTTTATTTTAAACCTATAAAAATGAACCTTCTCCTAGCCACTGCCGTTTGGAAGTCAAAGGTAACTAATGCTCAGTAAAATGTGTCCATGATTTGGCCCTTCCTTAGGCTGCAGGTGTGATCCCCGTGGTTTTGTGAAGGACTCTGATCCACCTACAGAGGAAAACCTGCCACTGGTAGCCCCACTATCTGTCCTCAGCACTTCAGGGCAAGAGTCTCAGTGTACCACCTTTCAGCACGAAATTTGCTCATCAGCTCATGTTCGCTGAAGAGCTTGCAATTTGCTTTTTAAATTATTACTCATTAAAACTGCCTACACAGAACACTTTGAAGCAGTGACCACACCAACGCTGGACTTCTAATGTGAAAATACGAGCTCAAAAATGGAGGGTAAAGAGTCCATTTTACAGTAGCTTCCTGTATCTAATAGCTTGCTGGCTGGTTCAGGCTGACATACCTTGTCACTACAGAAATGGGTGTCCCCAGCAAAGGCTGAGTATTGAGTACTCAGATTGTTTATAACTCTGAAGCCATACAAAGCAGCATAAGGCCTGACAACCCCACCTGCATATTTTTTCTGTAAAATATAACAAAATAAGCATAAACACTGCAAGTGCTGGAAGCAGAGGTTAGAATTGCAGAATGATTTAGGGATGTCAGTGCCCACACTGTGCCTGCTGTGCTTGATGGGGACCTCCTCAGTAGGGAGTGCTGCTAGCATCTGCATTTCACTTTCAAACACACATTATGTGTTTTAAACATGTTCTTTTGGCCCTCATTATGCTCATCCTTGGCTGACAAAGCTTGAACAATGTTTTAAAAATGAGAGAAAAAAGGCATTACCCCTCTATATTTCCATCCTGCAGCCCTAACTGGCCGGACTGCCCTGCATCTACTTCCCTCGGATGAATGGTAGCAACATGTGTTAACTAAATACAACTCTCTTGTTTCTTTCCCACATTTTCCTATTTCCTGCCTAGATCTTCTTCCATCTCCTGTTTTTATTTTCTTTTTCACTTCTGCCTATGATTATTTTTCCATCTCTTTTTCTTTGTTACTACCTTTTTATCCCTTCTTTGTAATCTTCTTTATTACTACTTCATTTTACCTGCCCATCAGCTCTTTCACCACACTCTGTCCTTTCATTTTCCCTTCCTATCACTCCTTTTTTTTTCTCTCTGACTTTTTAAATGGCCCTATCTCTTTCCCACTTTCTTATTTTCCCTTTCTGTTTTCACTAATGGGTTTTAGAAAATAGTATTTCACTCTCAACTTCTTCCCCCTTTTTTTTTTTTCTGTAGCAAACTATTTTAAATTCCTGCTGTTTTTCTGGGGAAAAAAAAAAACCAGTAAAAAGTTTAGAAAAGATGAAGATTATGGAGATGACACATCAATGAAAAATACTAGGTTAACTCACTACTCAGATATTGTCTAACACAGGTTTTTTACAAAAGCTATCTGTTATCATAAAGACAATTCCTGTGTTTATTTTTGAGCCAGTCAGCTGCTCTTTCTTAAAGGATCCCCAAAACACCTTATAATTTATACAGATATAACAATAGTGTTTTTTCTGGGGTGCTTCCTGCCTATTCAGTTAAAATTTAAGAATGAATTTGGAAGTGCCATTTGTGCTATACAGTTTTCTAGAGTGGAAGGTTTTTTTAGGACAGTGATAACTCTTAAGTACACTTTACAGGAATTATGGACTAACTTAGCTATGATTTATAGCTATTTCCTTCCTAAATAGAACTATAAATTGTTTCTGTGACTGCTACAAACTCCAGAACACAAGAGGAGGCAGAGAATCACCACTGCCTCTCTGATATGCTCTCTTTCTTCATCTTTTGCAATGCCAAGCTGTTTTGAATCTGTATCATTCTCTTCAATAACATTTAACAGATACTTGCATTTTGAGCAGGGATGGGTAATCATGCAGTTGTTTAACTCAGGGTAGCATCAGCGCTGCAAAAGCAACAAGCCATTTCCCTGCAATCTGCTTTCTTGAAAGATGTCTAGTTCACCTCAGGCATCAGAGAAGATAATGTAAGAAGCAATAGTTCATATAGGATCTTGCCCCTCCGGGGCACTTCTAAGCCTGTCTCCTTATGTTACGTGTCCTTTCTTTCCCAGGTGATATCTCCTGGTAGCAGCATTTCATCTGGGTTTCACTGGGAGAGCATGCTAAATGTAACTGTGGAAATCCAATAACTTTAAAACACTACTCAAAACAGAGACCACCAAGGGCAGTTTTGTCTGGTTTAGTGGAGCTGGCTTGTAAAATCACAGCCATTTCCCAAACCAACTGTTAAACCCACAGACAGCAAATTCTGATCTGCACTACACTGCCTTCCTTAGCAGGGGCTGTGCTTGCCATGAAAAATACCACTGCTGCCTTCTCCACTTGTTTAAAGACTGTAAGAATCAAATTCCATGTGAACATGCACGGAGGGGGAAAAAGAGGAACTGAGTTGCTGGCCCCTGTTTCCAATCTGCATCCAAATCTTCTGGGCCACCATTTGCAAACAGTTGATAGTTCTTGGGCAGCACTGCTCCCAGCAGAAGCAGTTCAAAGCTAGAGAGAGACTGGAGACAAGGAATTTTTGAACTTGCCTGTTTGCTCATTGGTCACAAGTGATAACAGCAGATCTTTAGGGTTTATTCAGCTCCCACTGAACTCCCAACTTTGATATTAACTTGACTGAGGTCAGAATTTAACATCACTTTATAAATAAGTAATAATTCAATTTCCTCCTCTTTCACCTCTTCACCACAACATGCATGTAATCACAGTACTCATAGAATGCAATTAAAAATACAGTCTACAAATTGGTAGGCACTTGACTTTAGGAAATAGAAGTTTTTCACTGAAATAATTTCAGAAGTGTAAAACAGAATAAAATGACTCAGTTCTTCCATATGTGCTCGTTTAAGCAGGTTATTAATGTCATATCATTGTGAAGTTTTCCATAGGAACTCAGAACACTAGATTTGAGACCAGACTTACTCTTCTAACTTGATAGACATTTGTCTTTTAATTTTTACCCTCTGATGTGTGTTACCAATGAATAAGTGAAATAGGAATATTTTCAATTAATTTTCTTTTAATCTACTTATCTCCAAGAAGTAAGTTCAGATCAAATATGGTATAGAGGCACAGCAACATAACAAAGCATTGCCAAGCGTAACAAGCTGTCCTTCAAGGTATTTTTCTGTAGTGATTTTTCTGCAGCCAAGAACAAAATTAAAAGAATGGGAGAAAGACAGAGAGAGGGAATTAGTACATTTGACTCAAATATAAGCAACCCACAAAATATGTTACTAATCAGGGAGATTCTCATCATCCTACTTATCATCTTGGGCCAGATGGCATGTGGTTTCTCCCGAGATGCACAGGATATAGAAGAAGCAGTTGTAGGACTATACAAAACAGTCAGTCTTTGAGGACATACAAACGGGAGGTAAGAACCATACCAGCAAAGGCTGTAACTCTCAGCATGCTGCGTTTCACACAGTACACAATTAAATTGTGGTACTCACTGACGCTGGATGCTATAGAGGCCAAACTGAATTCAGAGAAAGGTTAGACAATTTGGAGGCGATAGATCTATTCCTGGTTATTACCTACAATAGCCAAGATAAATCTATTTCAAAACTCCCTCAAATGCTGACACAATCTGGAAAGACACTCCAGGGAGGTAACATGGGTTATATGATTTGGCCTTAAATTTTTCCTTTAGTACCATGCAACATCAGTGAGAGGACACAGGGCCAGATGGCTGTTGGTCAGCTCTGTGTCTAAGTAGAAGACACTAATTAGTCTTTTGTTTGTTTATTGTGTCCCTTTACTCACTGCCATTTCAGATTGCACTCTCTTCTTGCTCTGGTGTGGAAAAGATTTTGCTATCAGTAAGAGGTTATCAGTTCTCTATCAGTTAGCTATCAAAGGTTATCATACATGTGCCAGAACCTTTGATGGAGGCAAGAGATCTTTACCAGCAGAGCATCTGAGATAATAGTGATATATGTAGGTTGGATTCAATTTTTTAATTTTTTTTTTTTATTTTTAGATGCAGATGTCAGTGACTTTCTTTTAAAAATTCCTACATATTTTTCCTACCAAATTTAAAGAAATAAATTCCCAACATAGAAAGGACTGAAAGCTTTTGCAGAAGCTCTTAAAAGTTTATGTTGTTCCCCATTATAACTGCTAATACTACATGATTGGCTTGTTAATATAGCTAACTCACCAGCAGCATTCACATTAATTTTCACCTTTTACTATGTAATGGTAGTGTTATTTATTAGCCAGACGGACCATTTTTAGTAATGTTATAGGAACAGAGTGTGCATTACACAACAGAACTAGGTTACACCTGCAGCTGACCATTTCTATATTTATGGCTGTCTGACATCTATAATGAATGGCAAATGGAAAATATTTGTTTTTTTTTCTTTGGCTTAGTAATTATTTTTTTCACGATTTAAAAATAAAAGTGAAGTGAAATACCTGGCATTAATTATGGCTTTTAAATATCTACAAGTCTCTTGCCAAGGTGCCCTGGAGAAACAGAACGGATTCTTAGGGCAGTGCACAGGAAAGAAATCATTAGCCAACCTCAACCATCACTGGAAAACTTGACTGGATAAGCATAGACTGCATTACAGTTCAATTTGTAATCACATCCAGCCCCTTTCACTTCAAGTCTCAAGTCCTTCATTGCATGGGTACAACTTTAAGATGGGGAATTTACCATGTATTCCTAACAGAATATCAAATGTTTTGCAAACTTTATGACAAACTGGTGGACTTCAAAGTCAAATGAAGTTAGGTAATTCATGTTATGATGTTTCATCTCACAGTTGTCATCTAGTTATTAACATGCAGAACCTATTTTTTTCCCTCTCTCCCTAAATCATGCAACATTTTCTGTCACCATGAAAAGAAATCATTCCAAAACCAAATAAAATTCAGGCTGAAACTTGATCATAGTACAAAATTCTTATGATTTAGAGATTTGAAAATTTCTGTTTAATTGTAGCAGTATTTCTACAGCTAGTCATTGAAAGTCCTGATTGAACAGATACAATGATAAAGAATAGGATTTTTAAAAAAATCATATCCTATTGCCCGCAGCATATTCAAACATAAAGGAAATACATATGGAGATATACTTTTTGGTGGATGCAATGGTCAGAGCCAAAATAGCCATTAGAAACAAAGCTGGAAACATGGACAGTAAGTAGTCTGAGAATTACAAACCTATTACACAGACCATAGTCTACTTCTGACTTGGAATCAGCTATTTAGTTTTATCTTAAGGAATTCTTGATCCTTAATGCTCAGATTTTAAGGAAAAATCATATTGACTCAATTAGCATGACATTATTTTCTTATATTTAGACAAGGATTTATTGACTCAATTAGCATGACATTATTTTCTTATATTTAGACAAGGGCTTTCTACCAAAACTTGGCTTGTAGGCTCTCCTCTGGTCCTTGGAAGGGTAAAATCTCACTGTGAAAAAAGACATAGTGAACACGGCTTTCATGAGGAGAAGTACAAAGTCTTTCTTACAAAGAACTCTGTTCTTTCTGTGGCACTACCTTTGGTGAACTGTAGGTAAAAGCATTTCAGGGAGGCCAGAAGGAAATTTCTCTGCTGTGCTCAAGAGAACCCAAACCCAAAGAGAATGAAATGGAATTTCACAGCAGCTCTCCAGTATCAGTTTTTAAAATAAATGACAGAATCACTGAATCACAGAATATGCTGAGTTGGAAGGGACCTACAAGGATCCCGAGTCCAACTCCTAGCCCTGCACAGGATCATTCCCAGGAGTAAAAAGGTCTATGTTCAGTTTCACTATTTGAAATTGCCAAGATTTATTCTTCCTAGAGGCCAAACTAGGGGGATTTACCATTCCCACATTCTTCTGCTATTGAGTAAAGAGCTTTGTAACCTACTGACAGGGCGTATATCACTCTCTGCTGATACTACAGAGATGGTAGATGAACGCAACCATCAGAATCTTTCAATCACACAGTGATTTGGAAGTATGTGAAATGGAAAAGAGCAGAATGAAATCTACCAACAAATCCAGATTAATTGCTCCTCTAAATTAGAAAATATTGATCTTTGAATTAATGAAAGACTGACAGTGTCTTGTCTGGATTTTAATTTCAGCTGTTCATAATCTGCATTTTTAATTACTGTTTTAGTATGCACCTTCATCTGAAGGATTTTATTGTCATTCTAATTCATGGGAAAAACATTACTTTCCATCAGTTTCCTTTTCAAAACATCGCATATATGTTTCCTTTTTGTATGTCTGCAGCCCGGTTGGGGATTTGATAGACAAGGTATTAGCAAGGCTAATCATAATTTAATGAATGGAAACTCTGCCTTCAGTTCCTTCTGATGGGGTTGGTAGCAGGGGTGGTTCTTTTGTTACCTCTTTTTGTTGTTGTTGTTGAGGATATTCTTGTGGGTGTAATTAAATTGGTGCCAAATTACCTGAAATAATTTGTGGTTATTAAATAAACCAGTCTCTGATGTGGAAAGTGCATTGTTCCCTGGCATTCCAGAAGCATTCCAGAAGCTTGCATTTCTTTTTTTTTCTTTTCCCACCAGAGATTTTAACAACTGATCTCTGACAATAATGCTTTGTGTATGTTGCCTCTTGGGTGGTGGAAGAAAAGACTAAGCCATGTCACAAAACTTCACATACGATCTACAGCTGGCATGTCACATTATAACCAAACAAACACAATCTTATAACTTACAAAAGCTCTTTAAGGTGGTATCACTTGCAAGGTTAACTATAGTGGTGACAAAAGAGAGAAGGTGCAAACTATCACCCTATTCCCCTGACACTGAATAATGTAAAAGTACTGTGTTGGCTCAGCCTTATTTTCCACTAGGTATATATTTATATTCAGTTTATTTCTAGGACTAGACTTCAAAATTTTCTAATAATTGCTATTTCCTATTGTACTGTAACATGAACCCTTTGCAACTTCACTATCTTTGCATACAGGTGTTTGACAACTGGTTTTTTTCTAACGTAGGGAGAGCTCATTTATCTGAAAACACGTGTTTTTATAAATGCAGAGCCCAATAGAAAAACTGTACTACCCTCTTCTCACAAAACCTGCCTTTCTTGGTTTTTCAGTGTGTAAGGATTCTGTAACAGTGCTCTTAAGTATTCTTCATCAGTTATGTGTGACAGTTGCTTATGGTTCCTACTGCTTGGTCTTTTGAGGTTATTTAGCTATCAGATTTCTTATTCCCGAGTGTTTTACTCCTTCCAATGTATTCAACTGCAGGAATTCTATACTCTCCAATTTACATTAGTCAGGGCAAACTGAGGCATGTCTACATTGGCCAGTCATCCTATATATCAGGAATCACATCTTCTCTCATTTGTATTGGTCTGAGCTACAAGTAACTCAACCAATATCAGATGGCGTAAAGTCAACACAAAACTGACATAAATGACAGAAGACCCAAAAGCCTGTATTATCCTGTGGTGTTTCTGGGGCAACTCTATTAGCATCAACTATTTGAATAGGGTTTACACAAGTGCAAAAGAGAATTTAAAAAAATGCACCACTCTGATTCATTTGACTGCTTGACAAAATGAACTGGAAAATCCCAAGTAGTCTGTCAGGGATTTTTTACATTTCCCATAGGAAGTATCCATTTTAGCACAATCAATGCTTTTCCTAGACACTTGTCAATCTGTTTGACCAAACAGCATGTACACAGTCAGCAAATTAAAACGTAGAAGAAGCTAATCAGGACCTCTCTAGGTACTTTTTTTCCACAAACAATGTACAATGCTTAATTTCCTAAGAGGAAATTATGGCGTCTATTGAGATTTCAAGACCTGATTAGTTTCAGAGACTCAGGTTTTTTAAAAACCTGTGTTTCAAAGTAAAGGTATAAACATTACAGCCACCCTATGCCTGAAATCTGGAGAAAGCCGGTTACAGCAGCCACTTTGGGGAAGAATGGGACCCTTTAGATTTTTGCAGATAAGGTATGAATAACATTCTCATAAAGCTCAAAGATTGCCCAGATATATACATTTAAAATAATTATGGTAATTAAATAGAGTTGCAAGCAGCTATAGCTCCAGGCAACACCAGTTAAATGTAAAGAGAAAACATCTTCTGCATATGTTTGTGATTTATGTAATTACATGCTTCTACAAGCTACACACCATTCACTGGCAAACAGCCATATCTTCTTTCACTACAATTTAGCCACAGTAAGTAACATACTTCATCTGTTTGAAAAGCTCCACTTAATAATACCACCGAGGACGTATATAACAACACTGGGGAGTGAATGTGAAAAAATTAAATGTCATTTGGCTCTCTGTGTGTGTGTGTTAAAAATAGCTTTTCTGGGCCTGTTTCTGATGTACATCACGAATGACTCCATTTTAGACAACTAAATTACACCTTATGTCAGTGAGAAATGAGTAAAACCCAAGGTGTGTTTCATGTATGAGATTATGCATTTGCTCTTGAGAATGACTGTTTTTCTCAGTGTAGCAATTTTTGAAAATTAATCTCTATTGGGCCATTCTGAGGCAAGTCCTAACCAAATCCAGAGAGATGAGAGCAAATTAAAATGTTACCTTAACAAAAATGGATTCAAAACTCAAGAAGCTTCCCTATTGCACAAGCTACACTCTGCCAATGAAAGCACATACGAAGGATTTCCCCCATATTTTAGAGATCCAGCCTGTGAACTACCCTCACACACTCACTAGAAACTTTTAGTCAAGCTGCAATTAACATTTTCAAGGCATTAAAAAGGAAAATTAAAAGGAAAATGTATATTTTTTTCACGTTTCTTCAGACTTTCAGATTTTTTACCACTGACTAGCAGACTAGAGTCTATGGGGTTACTCATCAAGTGCATATTTATCCAGGATAAAAGGCATAAGACTCTTGTTCTTTTATGTATGTTATTTCTTCAGTTAAACTAGCTTCACAAGACACAAGTGATTTTGCAATTCTCTATAAAGCCTAGTTTATTTGTTCACATGAAAGGGATATGCTAATTCCAAGACACTGTCCTACTAAAACAGTAGCCATGAAAATGGGAGGAAATATGGCTGATTACTAGAAAGGAAATGCTGTGCTTGAAAAATTGAGTAAAATTTATTATAAATATGAGATTCTGCTTCTGCAATTGGTTTTTCAATTTAGGTGTGCAATTGTTTCTTGAACTGTTTCCCATTTTAAGTCACATATAATTAAAGCTGCCCTTACAGAAAAGATTTTTAAGTATAAGCATGCTCTATTGTCAGTGAAATAGTGTGTAAGTGCGTAGTTAAAGGAGACCCTATACATCATATTTGCTGTATACATACTCTAGACTACAGTATATCTGAGACTAAGTTGAAAATAAATGCTAAGCTAGAAAATATATGTCATAGATATTTGTCCTTTCCACAAATTTCCAATGCCAATCTGCTATTATACTTAACATACTTTCTGGCTCTTCACTGCATCTGTAAAGGTTTCCAGATTAAGATTTTTTGATTTTTTTATTTCATTCTCTGCCCTCACCTAACTGCTGGAAGTGAGGAAGCTTAATGCTTAGAGCATTGAAAGGCAAGAGTCCCTGCCCCTCTCGAAAAACAGCTCTCTGAAAACTTTGTTCTGTTCTCACTGCTAAACTGCAAAATATCTCTGTTAAGAGTCAATCTGCCCCTTCTGCTCATGCAGTAAATAATTATTCTTTGAGTTCTTAAAATCTTAGTATATTTTAGTTAGAAATCTGACACACATTTATTTAGTTATTTTAACTCTCTTCAACATGAAAACTTCCCCACAGTAGTCTCCAGATTAAGATAGTTGCTTATGATGGGAAGAACCAAACCTCAGTCCTTGCTCCAAATCACCCTGACCTGAGACCTGCATCCAAATGTTACATATACTGAGATCAGGCTCTTCTGATTATTCTTTAACATGGGACAAAAAAAACCCAAATAAAAACAAACAAACAAGCAAAAATCCCCAACATGCCCAAGGCAAAACCACCTTTAGTGAATGTAATTTCTTTATAGATATTCCTATTCCTGTGACTCCTAGATACTTTCCCAAATCTGGACTGAGTTGGAGGAAAATGATCCAATCCAAAGGCAATGGATTTTTCCATTATTTCAGTCACCAGCTGAATGCACAGCAGCCCAGAAGGCAAAGCAGAAAGAGATGCAATAACCGAGCCTCAGAGAGGACTCTCTTTAGGAAGATGCGGAAAGCCATGTGAAGGCAGCAGTGGAGGGCTGTGCTGTGGTTCATGGGCCACAGCCCATCTGCCAAGGCCAAAACTGGCCGTACAACTGTTTGAAGTGCTCAGGATCAGTTGTAGGTGTAGGAGCCACTGTTATAGTTGTGTCCTTGTCCTATGCTGGGAGTTTTTATGTTTCTAAACTAGAAACAAATTAGACCACACCATTCTGCACACCTTTGCTCAAAATAATAAACTAGAAGCAAGATGACCCAAGGCTATAAACCATTTGGTAGCAAGACATACTTTTTACTCTGTGTGTTTGTGCAGTACAATGCAGCTGCAGTCTGTGACTGAACTCTTCAGGCACTGTTACAATGAAAGAGTAATTGAGGTCACAATAAATTAATTGTAGTCAAGTCTGTTGCATGTATACTTACAGTGTTTGTGCTCTTTACCTGCTAGTCCACAGAACATGACCTGCTACTTAAAATTTCTGGCACTGTGTAAGGACTCCAGTTCTTCCCTGTGGCACTACAAGACAGCACTCATGTTGGATGGACAGAAGGTATGTGACATACTCAGAAACTGTGGCAACACTATGCAGCACAGTCATGTTATGTCTGCTAATTGCCAACTTAAAACCTGTGGAGAAAGAAGAATTGAGGACGTGATTCCCAAAAATAGTATGAGAATTAGGAATTTAATAAGATTTAGGCATTTAACACTCTTAGCTAAGAATAAGAATAAAACTTTGAGCCACCTTTCTCCAGATTTGTCAGAGAAGAGAAAGTGGGGCAGAAGTGTGAAATCATGACAGGCCAAAGCCTCCATGAATAGCCTGACGCTTCCTAAATGGTGTAGCCATCTCCATGTTCAACCTGAGGGGAAATGTCTGGATGAGGAGACTGGAGCCTGTGTGGTAAAGTAACATTCGGTATGTCTCAAATGGCTTCCATCTTGCAGGTGTTGGCCAACAAAGCCTCCCAAGTGACCTATTGTTTTCTTAGTGGAGGCCACTTGCTTCTGGATTTTGACTCCATAAGAGAATAAAGGACTGGTAACCTTGAGAGTACATTGCCATGATTTTCTCCCTGTTGCGGCAAGAGAAATGCAGTACTTTATTTTTCCTTTTCTCTTTGACTTTGGTCTGCTATACTTTTTTAGTAAACCTCTGGGGATCTGAGTAATAAGGGACTTTTTGTAAATTAAGAAAGTAGATAAATAGAGGCTTTTAAAAAGGCATTTCCCCATCATTCTTTCTAAAGGAAAGCAGGTGTTTGGCTCAAAGGGACTTGTTCTCTTGATAGCGCAGTAGGAGAGTAAAACTGCATTGTCCCCTAAAGCAAAAATAAATAACTTCAGAAAACATGAGAACTGAGCCCTTGGTGAGGAGGTGAAATGGGTGTCCACCCCGTTGAACTAATTTATAACACCAAAGATGTCAAGTGACATGCTGAATGAAGAAATGATTTGTGGCTGAGAAAAGCTTTGCAGAGATCCCAGAGGCTTGGCCAAAGGCAACTGCATCTTGATAGAAGTGATCGACTGCCAAACTAAAGAGTTCTGTTAAGACTCTCAGCTGAGAAAAGGAGGAGAGTTGTATTTTCCAACTGTGGACCCAGTTATCCATAGCCTTTGCCAGATTGTGCAGCCAGGATGAAAGCATGCCAAGCATTTAGCCTATTCACTGGGTGCCCTTTGGAAGGACGTGTAAATCTTAAGGAAAGGTTTCAGTACTTTAAATACATTAGAAACAAAATAGTATCAGCAGCCCAACTTTAGAAAGCATGCAACAAATGACTGTCGAGCTCTTCAGTCATTTGGCACAAAGTGAAATTCTACAGAGGTTGTTTAAAACTTGTACCCAAATGCTTACTTATTTTCAAAGCTTCCTTCTTCTAAAACCCTGGTTTGCATGATCAGAGCTTGTAATTTGCATGGCAATGTCAAGGCCGTAACCAGTTTATAGAATTTAAATCAAGCATGCCAGCTTACACATTCCAGTTTAGACCAGTGGTTACCACTTGCAGTGAGATTGCTACATTTCGGGCCAGATCCACAGAGCACACAATTCAATTAGGCAGCTACAGTGCTTTATGTCAGCAGTGGATCAGCCTGTTGGGTCAAGGCTGTGTGATGCTTTGTGTCATCCACATACCTTCCTGCAACTAGAAAAGCAAAGAGGTATTGAAACACAGAATGGAAAAATGTCCTGCAATTCAGTTGTGGGCAAAAGATGTCAGTATGGATACAAAATTGACAATTGTGTGATGTGGTGATTCCTTATCTATTGCAAATACATAAATAAATAAATAAATGAATGAACAAGTTAATACTGTGAAGTTAAGGATCTAACCATTCCAGTTTACAGGGCTATAATTCAGCCTATGGTAACATATTGCACACCAGAGGAATTTAGCCTTTGACCTGATTAGATGCCAGAATCATCCAGTTCCATTCTACGTGTGAAACTTCACACAGTTCTAATTACTGAAGCCCTGAAGAAAAAGGCCAGAGGTGCTACAGAGCTGGCAGGTATTAAAAAAAGGCAGAGGTATCTGCTCCTTATGTTACTCTCCACCTCCTGAAAAACAATAGTTCAGAAATCATATACACTTTCATGGGAAGACTTTCTAAAGGTGAAAGGGTGAGTTTTGATGTCTAAATCCTATCTGTGACTATGAAAATCCCCCCTTTGTCAAGAGTTAACAAAACACTTGAGAACCTAATGAAACATAGATTTTAATTATGATATTTGGGAAATTACTCACAAAGATTGTGTTATTGCCATTGAGAGCAGCTCATTTTCCAATGATGTTGAACACTTGCACACAAAAAAAGGTAATTAATATAAATGTTAGTACAGAAATGAAAGAAAACCTCAGAGTTAAATGTACTCAAGTCAAGAAACACCAAGAAATCTCCCTACAAAAATGCTGAACTCAAACCATTTTGTTGGTACTACACAACTAGAGAATTGTATTTTAGAGTGTGAAATGAGTGATCTGAGCAATCTCAGGTCCCATCCTGGGCTCAACAACATACTAGAAGCTAGGAATAAGTAGTAAGTTTTAAGTAAAGACCACTCTAGATAAAAGGAAAACAGAATAAAATACATCTGAGGTGTGTCAAAGGTATGAAAAGGTATGCTACACACTACTATATGAAAAAGGAAATTATCTGGCTTTCAGAAAATTATTGGATATGTTTCCAACGCAAAAAAATAATACTGAATATTAGTAGCAGCATTTAATACTTTTGTTAATGATTTTGGAAGCAATCAGTAGAAATGCTCAATTCAAAGTTAGTGATTATATGAAGCTGGGGAGCTCTACCCATGCTAAGGAAGGCAGGTATCTTTCACAAGAATGATCTTAACATAATTCAGCTGCATGGATAGCAATAGATCAGCAAGAGAAAAACAGAATTTCCCTTACAAACTCAGAGACTGTGATTTATGCAACAAAGGAGGAACATGAGCATGGTGTTTTATTTGATCAGAGTAAGCACTTAAAAAAGGCAAATGCGACCTCACAAAGCTTCAGGCAAAGTAGAAAAGGGAATTACTGAAACTGTTGCGCCATGTCGTAGTACTAATGCACCTTAGGCCTTGCATATAAATTCTCATCACTGACATTCAAGAAAGGTAAAGGACTGGCAAACATACAAAGAAGGTCTATTCAGATGATAAGAGGAATGGGTAGCCTCTCTTATGAGAGAAAATTAAGACAACTTGGCTTATTAACATTATGAAACGTAGGCCAAGAGTGCATATGTTGAATTATTTTATCTGTGCTAGGTAGCATAGGCAGCAAAGAGTTCAGCACAGCCACCAGTGCAATTGAAAACTAGGAGAACATTTGCAACTGTCACAGCAGCGTGACTCTGGCACAGCTTTCTAGTAGGGACGTTAGATTTATAAACACAATTACAGTGATGTGGTTGTCTACCACAGCAAGGGAGTTGAGTCAGTGAGCCCAAACTCTCACTTTTCTGATAATCAGATTCTCAAACCACACACAGTGCTGTGGTCTGCAATCGGTAGCTCTGGCACTGAGCATCACTGCAGCTACCCCACATGCCAGGACAGATGCTGCAGAAGTCCAGGAATGGAGCAGATCTCTGCTGTAACTCAATACACATCGGCCCACAGTATCTGATGCCAGGCCACCAGCTGTATTTGTTAATATAAATTGAATACATATAGTTGTCATGGTCTTAGGATGCAGTGAAGGCTTATGTAAAACTGTTTCCTTTAATGATTTTGATATATTTTTCTTCCTTGCTTTCCTTCTGTATCATTTTAGCCAGATCTTTTAATTCCACCTCTTGATCACAGTATCAGTAGCACCAGTTTTTCTTTCTTTCGATTTCATGATGGCAGTTATAATTTTCTTCTGACATAAGAGATTAAGAATAACAAAGGAATACTAGGAATTACTCTACATATTGATATGTAAAAAATGTTGAAATTATATTATTTTAAAAGTATTCACCTTACTAAACTGTTGTTTCATGGCCTACAGGGAGCAAACCTATAAATTCTAGCTCTATTTTTCCCAGTCTACTCTAACAAGGATACAAACTTATTGAGGAAAATAAGACATTCAAAGTGCAGTGCCATGACCTTCATTACAAACAAAGCAGCCTCAATATTTTTCTTCTCTTCACTTTTTCCAGAACCCAAAAACCCTGATGAAAGGACCTGATGAATTGTGCTGCCTGTGCTTTTTACAGAACTTCCTAGCAGGGATCAGTGGGGGAAAAAAATGTTCAGGATTGGCTTGATTCAAAGTATGAACCAGAGGTCCTGCCAAACTAGAGGCACAAATCTTGATTCAGTTATCCTCTTTAGCCATTGATTACATATGAACCCACAGAATTAGCATGATGCAAAGCTAAAGGGGTTTAGCTTAATTATGTTTTCAAAACTGTCTCAGCCTTTGAAATGACACTGTTTTATTCAAAGAGAGGATTAAGAAAAAGTTACTATTCTTTATACTATTTCAAATACACTGGAAAGCTGCTTCAAAGCATCAAAATTCTGCCTCAAGCCCCCTGGCTCCGTTTTATATCCCACAGAATTGTCCTAATGTCCTTTGTGAATACTTAGATTTTCTATGATAATGAATGAACAATGAAATAAGACACTTGTTCCCTATGATGTTGCTTGCCATTAATAAGTGTGGCATTATTACTTTCACAGGTTACATAGCCTTTGTGGAGAAGTTTCATCTAATTTCCTAAGAATGACAAGTAAAGATAAAAAGCAATCAACAGAGATGGGAGATTATTTGGAAGATATTTTAAAATTAGCTTTCTGATAATTATCAGGTTAAACATAGGTTTCCCAAAGACATCTGTGTCATTTAATTCACTAGTTAATATAAAAATCATAAACACTGCACCTGCCTTATGATGATCTAGCAACTTGCTGCCTACATCTCCAGAATGAAATAAAACAGCATACAGGGTAAACCAAAACCAAGTTGAGTTAAAAGCAGTAAACAAGTCAAGGTAAAGCTTCTAGTAAATGTGTAGAATTTTCTACCCTTTATCCAATTAAGAAAATTTTACATTTTTTCCATGAACTTCAAAAAAGAGGCCAGGTGGCAAAAGTACTATATACACACAATTACCAATCCAAAAACTCAGCCATGACTGACTGTTCTGAAAAATCCCTCTTTTATTTTCCGCAAGTTGGAACGCATATTTTTCCACAAGTTGGACCAATTGCAGTCACTAAAGCTGAGAAGAATAGATTAAAAACTGTGACATGGGGCTTACACTAACTTTAGTGTGTCTTCTCTTAAATTTTCTCTACTGATAATGTGTTCTAGAAACAGAAATACAAGTTGTCAAATTATGACAAAAGTCAAACAAACAGTTTGCAGTGTTGTTTGTAAAATTCATTGGATTTTTTCAGTTTTTCAGTTTACAGTAGTTCTTTAAGAGACTTTATCAATGGGCATAGGAAAGGCTTTATTTTTGTCTTTAAGTCCTTTTTAGTTTTAAGATGGATTAAAAAGGGATTATCACCTCAATCTATTCAGATAAGGTGTACTTTTTTTTTCTGCCAGATCACTGGATTTATTTCTGCCTCTAACTTAAATATGGAATTTTAATGGGAAGGTCTTAAGACCTGTCAGGGCAACTAGGTAAGTAGCACATTGTTCAGCATCTTCACGTCCTACAGGCTTAAGCAGAATTATAAATCTGGGATTTGATTATCCTTCTTTTTTTGGATGCCAAAACTGCCATGAGTAACTGGTTAAAAAAAAAGTAATTGAGAGCTGTACAATTTTTTTTTCTGGCAGAACCATAAAGAAAGAATAATTTCCGGTTCAATATTGGAACACCCATGTGTAATGATTTTTTAAAAGGTGGGAAATGCATTTCACCACAAAAATTATTTCTTCTGCAAATGATAACACTTGTTACTTATTTCTACTTCAATGGAACTTCTTATGAAAAGTGGCCAGACATAGACTTTTATGTATAAACAGTGTGTTGTCTTCTGAATTTAAGGGAAAATACCCCCTTAAGAAAAACAAATTGATTTTTGTGGGTCTTATAATTTTCCTTAGGTGTCCCATCAAAAAACCCCATTGTAATGTAATAACTCGCCAAAGTTTTCATAAGCTTACACTATATGTTAAAAAAATTGTAATTCAAGCAAGCATAGCATTAGAACTAACATCTTTATTTATAAAATGGTAAAAGGAGATGAGAATCTCCATGCATCCTGGTAATGTGTCACATGGGCCAAATGATCTTGCTTCCATCAAATACCCTACTCCATCCTTGTCTATGACTTGGTTATCAGTATTTAGGAAATGGAGGATATTTTTACTGGGATTCTTTTGTTGGAAAAAGTTAAACAGCTGGCAGCCTTTAAAGTTTAATTTTGATTTAATGCTGTCTTGTGTCTGACTTATGACAAAATGCCAAAGAAATGTGCTTGAGAAACCCACTCTGACAATATCAAGACATTGCATCTAACTTTACAATACACTAATGGCTTGCAGACAACTTCTCCTTCTTTGTTTATTATGCAAGGAAGTGGCTGTCTTCTCATGGGACACTAGCCCATCTGTTAGACAGCCAGCAAGATCAGCAACAGAGCTGTTTTGTTAGATTAAAAATGGTAAGACCTTATTTTCCAGTATTGTTTCCTATATCTTATAACAATGACAACACTTCACCAAATTGGGTCAAAATTATGCCACCAAGTTAAAAATATACAGTGCATAACTACCAAATTTAAAAACACAAGACAACCAATTTGGAAAACTAACAAGCCTACTGCAAAGCTGTGCATTTGCAAACTCTGCACAGCAATATAGAGAGCTAAGCTGAAGGAAATAATTCATTTATCAGTTAAGAGATATTTATAAAGCACAGCTGGACAAGACTTTAAACAGAGGCTCACCCATACCTAAAAGTCTTGAAAGAGAAGTCTTTTGCCAGCAAGTGGGATTTCAAAAGCTTAAATTTCTTAACATGAGAGCAGAGCTGCTCTCTGTGAAACATCACTGTCTCAAAAGAAATTATCTCCTCTGTTTTCAAGAGGAGCCTGTGATGAGGAAAGCAGGGATGACTGGACTAAATAGACCCGATTTTTCTTTTGTGAGATTGGAAAAGCTATTCTCCGTAACTCACCACTCATAAAATGGGAGCACTGGTACCGTTTTTAATAGAGAAATTTGGGGAACTCTATTAAAAATCTAAAGGTGTCAAGATATCAGAAGGGATCATACAAATATTTGAAAAGTATCTATCGCAAATGTCCTTAAGATTAGAGCAGAATAAGAAAGGAAATGATGATGTGAGATCAACTGTGTACAGACCTACACTGAAAAGCATCTGAATATATGTTTGTTGATTCTTATCCAGAATCATGTTTTATCTTGTGCTCAAATGCTTTTCTTAATAGTTATGCTTTTCCAAATAAGCCCACATGTACCAAAGGAGTCCTGGAAGTTTTATCAAGAACAATTTGATATATATTTAACATAACATAACTCTCCATTTAACCTTTTTAGAGGAGCATGGATGTGGGCAAGGGTACTGCTGCTGAAAAATTTCATAACTCTTCCAGGTTTCAATAATGTGAACACTTAAAAGCTTGTGGGAAAGCAGGGTAAGATGAATACCTTCTCCTACACAACAAAATCCATCCAGGAAAGATCCAGATCTGAAATTTGATCTGATCCCCTACAACATTAAGTCTGAATGATGGTAATTGCTCAAGAAGAAGTTAGCACTTACTGGAAGAAGCCATATCTAATATGTGTTAGCCAAGCTGGAGGCAATATCTTATGGCATTCACATACAGAATATGGGAATTTCAGACAGTGAAGCTTAAGGAACCAATTTATGAAGAAAGAACAAAGATAAAAGTATGTTCTGCAGGACTTTGAAAGCAAAACTTGAGAAAATGGCAAGAATATAAATCCAGGACCAGCAAGGAGGTGGGCTGGGTGGAGTCATTGGTTGTGGGGGCATAATCATATATAAGCTGTGATGTGATGGTCTACAAACTGTGGAATTCCATCTGAAAAACTAAAATCAAAACCACATGCAGTCAGTACCCGACAGGAACTGAAGAAGGATGAAAAGAATAAGAACGTTCCCAATTCCTACTCTTTCACTACAGACCCTGCATTCCTCCTTTCCTATTTCCAGCTACAGTGCAAATCCCTGACTCTTTCACTTGAGGAAGTTCCCAAAACACAGACCACAACATCCCTTGAGTGCAATGAAGAGGAAGACAAACAAACAGAAAGCATATGATGAAGGTACAGTTCCATGAGAAATTCAGATGAGCCAAAGCTTAAGTGGGAAAGATCACGATGCTTCACTAGACAAGGTCACCGAGTTGGTGCTTTCCGTAAACATGCACCAAAGTTTGGTTCAAATCATTATGCAGGAATATTTGACAATGCAGAGATGTTCTGCAGTCACTGCAACAAGCAGTAGGGGACATTAGAAACCTGGAACTGTAGCAACAGACGTGGAAGACAGAGAGTGAAAAATGGGAACTGAAAGCACCCAGCTTGGTAATAGATACTCACTTGGATCATGAACATTTCCCCAGAATAAACAGCAAGGCTATCCAAGTGCTCTAATAAATCCAGGGCCTTAGCCAGAGCCTTCAAGCCCTGGAAGGTCTCTGCTCAGAGGTTATCTTGGTGTTACCAAGGGGCTTTCATGGACACATGATAAATTTGTATTCAGTCCCATTTACCATTTCCTTTTTCAATGCCACATTCTGGTTTTACATGATAGAGTAACAGTGCATTTCTGCAAATCCCTTCCTGGTGGAGCAAGAGTACATAAACATCTCCCTTAGTGCACAGGTTTCAGGCCATGCAGAGCAGCCATCGCCCTTTAGCAGCCCTGAGAAATTCTGAGGGCACTGCTGCTGGAGTCACAGACTGCTCATGACACAAAGACAGTAGAGAAAAGAAATCCATTTCATAACTGCCACAGAGACTGCCTATCACCTGTCCGTATTTGCATCTCCTGCCATTTTAAAGATTCCTGAAAATCAGATTGATGCTTCATTCTTTTTTTTTTTTTTACCATGCAAAAGGTAAGCTGACTTGAGCAGTCCCAAAGCATCTTGTTAACCACCTCCGTATATTTCGTGTTACCGAGGGTTTGACATTGTTCCTGAAAGCATGTACCAGAACAGACAGTAGTTGTTTTAGCATATTAGTACTTTTGGAATCAAGGCTTGGGCATCTCTTTCATCAGAAAACCTATTCTAAGGAATGCTACTCTTATCTAGCAGATGTTTTGCTAAAGAATTTGCTTTTTCCTTTGCAAAATATGGCTCAGAGCCCACATACACTCCACAGAAGAGATAAGAGTGTTGTTTTTAAAGCAATGAGTGGATGTCTCTTTCCCCTTAGAAAGCTCTTTAGGAATCTTTGACTGTGAAGAAATAAGCATTTCTTGACAGGGATCTGGAATGTTATTTGTAAACAGTTCACATTTGTATGAAATTTTTACTACACTAATTACTTCTTCCTTAACTGAAAGAGCAAAATTGAACATATAAAACTATTATTAAAAAATTAACTGGGTAAAAAGTTTGCAAGAAATAGCTTTTTTTAACAGATATAATCCTTTTCTCTGCTCAGAAATTATCTGCAGTCTTTTGTTATTAATTCCTTCGGTACTCCTCTTTGTTAGTCAAAAGTTTTGTGCAAACAAATTTCTCCCTACTCATTGCACACCAACTGCTGACTGTAAGTGTTCTCTTTAGCATTTTAATATGTTCACCACTTGATATGTTCAAGCTGTGCAATTGGGTGTCTAAGTCACATGGCATTGTTTATGTTCTCAGAATCCTTCTGCCTCTAATGATTTTCATATGGTTGAGACACAAATTTTGTCTTATGATTAAATGAAACTTGGCTCAGAGGAGCTAAAATTAATTTTTCAGGAGCATTTTGTGCAAACAAAACTTCACTGACATAAACACATTAAAAAGGGGTTGTGAGCACAGCCAGAGGAAAAAAAAAATGTATTTAGAAGATGCCAGAGTGTTAGAATATTTTTTGTCTTAACAGGCCCAACGGCCGCTTTTGTCTTCATCAGTCCCTAAATGCCATAGGTAGAAAACTTCCTTGATTCAGTATAAGCTCATATTAATATGTGTTTTTTACATAATGTAAGCCTTCACATAGAGCAATTTTACTAAAAACATGAGGAAGAATATACAGTTTCACACCACTGTTAGTGCCTAAATATTTCCAGGGCCAGCTGTCCGTCTGCCAACTCTACACAATAAATAATTTTTTATTTCCACTCTCCTAGGAAAGCAGCTTTCTTTAAAACAAACCTTCACAATACATGTTGTTTGCTACCATTTCAAGGCCTGCTACACTAATGGAAAAGAATGTGCTAAATGTAGCATTATCATGCAGGTCAGGCAGGGCAGCCTGGTACACATTTTCCCACAATCTCTGCTCATTAACATCTAGTTCCCCCATTGTGCAGGTTTTTGGCTCTCTTCCATCAGAGCAGAGAAGAAAAATGTTTACAATATGCAAACTTGGAGGGACACACAAAAAAAGGGGGGCTTTGAAATGTCACTCGGTGTGGATGAAAAGTTTCAAAGGGGAAGGTAAGTCAAAGGTTACTAATGGGATGTCTGCAACACCTGCTTTCAGTGGAAGTTTCATAAACAAGCTTTACTTCTCAACAACAGCTTGGCCTAGACAAAAATACCAGCTAAAATATCTGTGGCTAGCTTGAGCAGCCTGGTACCTATGAACAGAAAGGTCAGGTTTGTTATGTCCTAACATGGCCTCTCACCCTGCTTTTATTGATAAAATGAGATGGCCTTGGTGGCCGACATTGCTTTTCACATCTTAAAGCGGAAGGCACTAGCAACGTGGCATGCTCAGCCTCTGCAGGCGAGGAGGAGTAGGAGGGTGATGCTCAGCATCACTACTGTACAAAGCCCTGCTCTCTGAAGAAGTGCCGAACTGCTGCGCATGGGAGTGAATTTTGCAAACTTCAGAAGTTTCCCAGCTCAGCTAAATGTTTCTCATAAGGCACTTTCGGTAACCGCGAGCAAGTTTCATAACTGTCATAACAACTCAGAGACCTCCAGTACTAATTTTCCCCTGAAAAAACTAAAGCATATTTCCAAGATTTTAACAGTGAGAAACAGGCAAGAGAAGTGAAATCCTACTAAATATTCATCAGATCACTACAGAACCCTAACATTTAACCTTTACAAACATATTTTACTGAAAGAACATTCCTTAAACTGAAAAGCAATATCTAACTCACAGAGGCAGTGACCCAGGAACAGGCTTGTGTAAAATGCTTGTCGTACAGCAGAGAGATCCTGCAGCAAATTGGCATCCATGTCCCCAGAGACAACTTCAGGGTTCTCCCTGAGGCATCATCCTTGTTGTCCAGAAAAGAAGTGTGTCAGCTTCTACAAAAGATAAAAAAATTTCCATTTTAATACAGAAGGAAGGAGAAAGCAGCATGATAGGTAGGGCCACAAACTGGCACTTGGGTCTGATTATACACAAAAAACTGTAGTCCTAAAACTTTCTGATTTTTTTTTGTAACAGAGCTAATTACGATTACATGAAGTTGGTATTGAAACAGCAAAAAGGATGACATTTCCCCTACAGTAAAATATTATCAAATGTTATCTTGTCTCCTGTTATTACCATATATAAATTCTGATCCATAGCAACCAACACAACTACTTCAGCAGGAACTGTGTTATTAACCATTACCAAATCAAATTCGTTTTAACACTTTGTATTTATCACCAATGTTGAAAAGTAAAAGCCCTGAGATGATGAATAAGTTGGTGGGCATTACAGTGGATATAGGCATAGACAGAATACCAGGAAATTTTAGAGAAAATAGTTTCTACGCTTTACTGTACTTTACACTTTATGGAAAATGTGTTTGCTATAGGTGATAGAAAATGAAATCTGTTGGGATCTGATTCCTTCAGTTGAATTCCATTTTTTTAAACTGATAATCCCCATTTCTGTTTCTCCAGAGAATTGTTAGCACCATTATTCGCTTCACATATCATGGCTGGGCAGCAGGGCCATACCCACTTGTAGAGAACACAGATGCAGCATGAAGTTTTTAAGAGAAATACGTAATGTATTTCTACACATGCATTTATTCAGATAGACAATTTTCTCCTCAGTAACTTTTTGTAAGCTATAACTGTCCTAAAAAAGAGATCAAGAACACTAATCTGGATAAATCTTTGTGGCTATGATGATTCAGGGCATTATTTCTCCTCTGGGTTGTATCTGGCCAGTTCAGAGTATAGGCAGAATACAGAATACTTCAGACAAACAGTCATGAAGAATTTAATATCTTTAAAATGTCAGACAACGGGTGCTTTTAATGCGGTTTAGAGATGGCAGAAACCATTTGTTTCACATGAAAACATAAAGCTGGACAGCAAAGTAAAGATAGAGTGCATTCGGCATGTCTTACAAATATAATCTAAGTTTATTTAGAAATACTCAAGAAGCTGAGAAATGTCTTCAATAAACTATTTTCATTTTTCTTTTTTGCAGATATGCAACTCTAGAACTTCATCTGGAGAGCTATAAGAAGGTTTAGATACATTTATACGTATGACCCTGCTTTTTATTTCACAGAAGTTTTCCCTCACGTAAATTCAATGAGCTTTCAATGTGTTCAGTAGAGCTGTTCCTTTTTACACTGGACTGAGATCAGAATAGGGCCTTTTGTAAATGGTATGTCAAGAAACATGTTTAAGTCAAATGTAAACCTTTAAAGTAAAGGTTCTGCTTTTGGTTTACATAATGATATACTATAGAGAATATCTTTCCTATTTTATGTTCTTTCCCTTCTTCTCATACCACCCATGACTCTTCTCTTTATGTACTACTTTAGATCTTTTCTTCTTGCTGTTCCTAGTAGAAACCACATTTCACTTGTGCCCTTGAAATAGCATATCAATATGTTCAAAATTCCCGCTTTTTGACTGGAAAAGCATTCAGAATTTCTGGTGGGACTTTTCAGTTGGCCAAATGGCTGAACAGCTCACATTAACTTCTGTAGAGTGATAAGTGGAAGAACCAGCACTGGATCCATCCGTGTCTGCTCAGCAGGGATCTCAGCATAAGAAATCACTATTTTTTACCCTAAGTTATTCCAGGGAATTCAGGTACCTATGTATGGGTGTTAAATCAGATGACCACATGCCAACCAATAACATTCCCTTCACTGAGTAATAAACAGATCAGTTAAAAAAAAGAGGATGTTTGATTGCCAGTTTAACTTCACCGAAATGGAAGCACAAACAATTAGAATCTCAGTGTGATGCTGGATATCTATCATTTGGGTCTTCTTCAAACCTTCAGGTTTTAATCTACTGTGCATAACAAAAATGCTGACATATCACTAGTTTTGTGTACAACTGCTCAGAACTAAAAAGTACTGCTTGATCAGTCAAGAGCATTCAGCATCTGAGCAATATTCATCTATATCAGTTCTTTCAGTAACCTACTCCTTCAGGACTGGATTTTTGTATCAAGTCACTCTGTAAGGTAGGGCTCTGGAAAGGGGCTTAACAGAGAAACACAAATATGTGGTAGTGGAAGCCCACCTCCCGTAGGGCAAAAATCTCAGCTAAAGCACCTTGGCAGCATATTAGTAGCTATAAAAGACTCTTTCTTTGCTGACCACAAATATGCTGTGGTCAACAAGAGGTCTACTCACTGTTTTGTTAAAAACAGTGATGATTTATTTTGCTTCAGCCATGTGTGAAACTAGTCACCACATCGTGAATAATAATATCCCCTTAGTCTCAATGGAGCTCTTTTTATCCAGAAAGATCCACAAAGCATTTAACTAAATACTTGATATAGCAATCTATTGGCTGATCATTAAAATATAGCTGTATCTCAAATGGAACAGTGCAGCTATATAACAATGCATGGCAGAAGGAGAATAGAAAAAATCCATTAGAAAACAAAGAAAGAGATGGACTAAAATATAACTACCTCAATTAGGCATGAGTGTTGAGCAGAGCTAAAACTGTAATTTTGAAGAGTGTCCTGGAATCTCTATGCCTAGAAGAAACCAGGAGTTTACACAGTTTCTTGAGAGGATGAACTCCAACTGCACAGTGCCCTCTACTGTGAAATGAAATCTGTAGAAGCTCAGAGGGGAGAAAATTGTGTATTAAGTCACTTGGCCTGCTTGGTTTCTGCAGCACTGTCCTAAGGTTGTAAAATCTGAGGGGAAAAAAATGCAGGTGGTAAAGGCTCAGTCTGGGCATGCAGGATCAAGTTGGAGTAGTCAGCCATGTGCAGAACACTTTGGTATCTGCTAAGCCTGCTCCCTATAACTCTTTCCAAAACGGCAAATGAGATGAGTAAAAGAAAATTTAGTGATTAAATGCCTTTTAAACATCTGCTGTTCTAGTGGTTTTGATATTGAGTTATTGTTATCCATCTCAATATTTAGATGTTTTGATTCATCTCAACAACACAGGCCAAATTACAGATATGTATTTTTTGCTACACCTTTGAGTTGCAAACAATGCCCACTTGGATAGATCTTCCTATGTTAAAAAAAAAAAAAAAGGCATCACTTTAGGGAAAAAAAAAACAACAAACCAACCACCCAACACATTTTGTCCCTGATGCTACAATACATTCATGCTAAAATTATAGAAGTCCAGTTATATTTCTGATATTTAAAATAGCTCATATTGCACTAGGGCATGTTATTTTGCTCTTCAAAAGCATCCTAATACATTCTACAGAGTAAATTATATAGAAACTTAGAACTCATAGGGTTTCCAGCAGAGCACATGAGGAGACCCAGGAAGGAAACGTCTCAGATGACCAAAAGAAAGAAAAGTTAGTTCAGCAGAAAAGGACAGAACCTGTGACAAATTACACCTCTATTCAGGAGGCTCATTTGAGCCCTATATTGGTTTCTTTCCTCCCACTTCTGTGGTAAACCCTGCCAGTAGGTTTTATTTCCCCTACCCCCAAAACACAGACACAGACACAGACACAGACACACACACACACACACACACAGACACAGACACACACGCTCACACACACTCCACCTCAGGAGTTGGGAGATCTCAAGAGGATTGCAGCCAGTGCAATGTTTTTCCCTACTGCCTTCTAGCAACCTGCAGGAAACAAACTCTTCAGGGAGTTTGCTTCATAAAAAAACTGCCTTTAGCTCCATCATAAGGAACATTTCTTTAACCCTTTTATTCTCCAAAGTAAATATAAAACAAGTATGTGAACAACCATTCATTTCAGAACATGCTCCACATAAGCACAGACAGGACAAAGCTGTGGTGGACAGCATCACTGCTTATTGTCCTTCAGAAAATACTCGGATTGGACAGTGGAGAGTGTAGAATAAAAACCTGTAAAGAGCAAAAATAATTTTCTGAAGAAATCTCATGGAACAGACCCAGAGTTCAAAAAACAGAGACTCTCTGTTCAAAAAACCTTTCCTGACCAGATGGGGGACAAATTGCTTGCACATATCTTTGTGGGGTCCTTTGGTGGTTTTAAATAATGCCAGGCTGAGCAAGCCACTTGTTGGCCATCGGTTGCCAGGAGACTCTTGAGCCACACTTTATATGCTGCTAACTAAAGGAGATGCCTAAGTTCCAGTTCAGCCCTAAAATATAGCTTTGTACATATCCTTGGGTGTGTATCATGGGTTTCCAAGCAAATATCATCATTTTAAAATTGTATATCAAGCAGAACTCAAGCTAAAAAAGTAAAATGAATCAAAGCAAGTTAAAAAAATAAATCTGGAAAGCTGTAAGGAATAATATGGAAACACCACTTTTTTCTGAGTTGTGAAGTTTTCCTATGAGAGTCTGAAGAGGATTACAAGATTTATATACCCTGTAAATTCAAGGAGTGGTCTTAGTGATGTAATCATAACTGGTGGCAGCGATTTTGCTGGAGATGGTATATACATCAATGGAGTTGGTAACCAGTTTCAGTCCTGAAAGTCACCTGTTGCGCTCCTTCTCTAATGGGCATGCACACATTTCTGCTGTTGTCTGTATGAAAAATGTTTAAAATCACTCTTCTCTACCCCCTCCACCTTCCCCCCCCCCTTTTTTTAACATATCTTTGGAAAGTCTTTGTGGTCTGGCAGGGAAATACAGAGCTGGGGTACTGCAGAGAGAGAGAGGGAAATTTGTATATGCTCTGTATATAAATAATCCAAAAAGGTCAGATTTCAACTTGCTTTACCTTGAAAGGAACGATGTTTTGTACTTCCTGCTTTTTGAGAAATCAGACCTCATGCTCAACCAACATCACTTTTGAAATTCTAGATTGTTTTACATGTAAAATCACTGTCAGAAATATAAAATCACTTCTTAACTGTATTTGAAAAAAATCACAGACAACCTCTTATGTTACTATTTCCTTTAATTTTCTACTAGCAAGGAAATAGAGAAGGCTGAAAAGAAACATAGATGATTTATACTTTAGAAAGTCTTTGAAATAAAATGAACATTTGTTGCCTTCAATAATATTTTTTTCACTGCTGCTAGCATAGCACAATAAACACAATAGCAGTGAAGTTTTTGGATAAGTAAAGAGCCTTTTTTAACACAGAAGAGAAAAACAACTTGTTTACACTTTAGCAGCTGCTTAAAGATAACAAATGAAGCTTAAAAAGGCACATACTAACATCAACACAAGATGTTCCACAGGCTTGAAAATAAAAAATCAGAGCTCTGTTAGCTTAGACACTGATATTAGATTAAAAAGAAAAACAGTGTTTTCCTCTTGCATTTCTGGACACAGACATTGTTTGCTGAAGAATGTAAAACTCAATCCCCCAGGGAATGCCAGAGGCTTTTTGGCAGGCTCTCTGAAACTCAAGTTGACTCTTTTCTATAATAACTAACATCAGAAAGAAAAGGGGACGAAAAAGGAAGAAAAGGAGGAGAAAGAGACATAATTACTTTCAGTGTTTACATGGCTCTGGCTTCTTGAATCTGAAAAAGTATCAGACTGCAAAGACTGGACTTAATCTCACTTTAGGCAATTGACAGGTGGACTTCAACTACTTCTAATTATTCTGAGTTGGTAGTTAGTTAACTCTTTCTAGAACAGCAATGGAAAAGAATACTCAAGTGTATAAGAAAAGAAGAAACTATGCTCTCTCATATTTGTACTTGTTCAAGCTCTGCGCCATTTAACAATATCAGCTTTGTGCTTAAAAAGACTAGTTAACCAGCCTAACACCAGGCTGGACATGCATTTTACTGTGAATATTCCACCAAACCCTGTTTAGCAAATGTTCTCCATTCAAGATGAACAGATGGAAGAAAAATTACTCTAGGCATAAATTTCATGAATGCTTAGCAATAAGAGTGCTCAGGCTCAAGAGGATAGAGGTTGCTATAAAACTCACTTGCTTGGGCATGCAAAACAAGGCTCTCTTCACCTTAGAGGAACTAGAGAATAGCAATGCTACTACCACATTTTTGGGGCATACATAGCCTTGTAGGTAATTTTTTAAATATCTTCTACCAAAGGAAATTCCATATCAGTGTCAAAGAAGATTAACAAGGCTCTGATTGCTCTACCCTTCCCTTCTATTTCATGTTTAAAACTTTCAAAGTGTAATTGGCTTTCTCT
>NW_016690213.1:3706515-3740340 GCF_001604755.1 Lepidothrix coronata | reverse complement strand
GATCAAAGACAGAATTCAAACCGCACTGACAAACTCAATTCTGGATTACATATGGATATGAAATGGTGTTTCTGTACCATGAAACTTTTTCAACTTTCAAGCAAAAACTTTTCCTGTTCCCTGTTGGGATAAAAACAAGGTCTTTAAAAGTTTTATGCAAAAAAGAAAAACTCAGGGGAGACCTATGCAGTCTAAGTTAAAAGCCTGATGGTCAGTGCTCTCATCTGTCTGATTTGGGCTAAAGGCTTGACTAAGTTTCCCTCAGTCAAGGGAACACTGGTGAATGAAGGACTACTGAAATCTCTGTCAGCAGAAATTGTGTCCAGGAGCAGAAAAGTTCTTGTGGAAGTAATGAAAATCAGCAAATTTGTATAAAAATTGTAATGAAGGAAAAATTCAATCAGACGAATCTAGTTTTCATTCCCTTCACCAGAAGTAAAAAAAAAACATTGACCACAGATGATGAGACATTTAAAAACAAAGTAAAACCAAGGTAATCCCACTCAAACCCAGAAAGGCATTAGCTACGTGCATTTATGCCACTAGTTCTGACATTCTGATATGCAATAGCCTTGGCTTCCTAGATTAATAGGTTAACAGGTAGCAATGGTTATATTTTCAAATGTTACATATAAAGATTTTCCAATTTTGGGGGTGAATTTTTCAAAGCATTATCAACATAACTAAGTGTTTCCAAAGTTCAGCACTTAATATACTTCATGCACAAACAAAAATAATCTGGCTTTCTAACCTTAATTCCCCAGAAGATCAGAACTGGAGGAACACCTCTGCCCTACAGAAAGCCCCTACCTAAGTTCTGCCACCACTACATTAAGGCAGCACGACAGAGATGCCTTTGTAGGATACTGGTACCCAAGCAAATGAAGGTGAGGCACCTCTAGATAACAAGGCCCTCAGAAGAGCCACATCTGTGTTTAATAAGGTGGTACACAGTGATGTGTTTATATTCTGCACTGCCAATATTATTTCAGGTGACTTGGGAAATAGCCCTATAAAAGGGTGCATGCAAGCGATCCTGGTACCCGTGTGAAGCCAAGAGGAAGCATATGCAGAGCAGTGTGTGGCAGAGCTGTGCCAAAGCCAGGAGTGCAGGAGGCCTTCTGAATGGAGGTTGCTCATTGTGTTAACAGCGAATTGGGAAAGCTTGTTCCGTTTATGTTATGCTGAGAGTTGACATCAGCCACAGGGACTACGTGGTGAGTTTTGATTGGCGAAAGATATATTTAGGGCATTGAAACCTTTGAGGTGCCCTGACAGTTACATTTAGTTCATTTTTTCAAGCCTAATTTAGACACCATATATGCAACAAGATTTCTATTTTTTTTTAATTAAAGTTATCATATGACACCAGGAATCTAAGACCTCTATGACTTATTTGAGACTTGGAATCATTGAGCAGAACCTTTTTTAATGCGCAAGTGATGACCAATATCAGTCTGTATCAGTCAAACCCTAAACAAGACTCATAATAATTTAAATAGAAAGTTCATTAAAAGTACTGCTACGATTTTAATAAAGGTATTGTTTTTTAATAAAAAAAGTTAAATGTCAGAGTGTAACTATTGTGATGACTGTATAGTTTCCACATTATAAATGAAATACATGTGTTTTAGAACAAAAAACTAGAACATACTCCACATACTTCTTCAGTTGTTGCTTAACATATCTGGAGTATATTAAAAAGTCACATTCAGTTATAACTCAAACAATGCACACATGTCATGAAGTACACATTCTCTGTACAGAGGACTAATGTGTATTCAGTATCACTTTTTCAAAGGTACGCAATCGCAGTGTGAGTGACACAGAACCCAGCACAGACACACCAAATTGCATGTTTAACTCCTACATTAGATGAGAATTCCTCTCCTAAATTCAGTTTTCTTGGCTGAGTTCTCATTCCAAGCATTATCCTTAAGGAGTAAGGGTTGCTACCAGCACAGCTTGCTTCTCCTATTCTGTTATGGCAGCTTTACTCAACCTGAGGTTAATGATGTAAAGCTGGAATGACAAAATTTCTGTAAAATAATGACAGTAGCAGTTTCCCTTGTTCACAGGCAGTTCATTCATGCCCTTCCAAGTCAATGACAAGGATTCCATTGATTTTAGCAGTGGCAAATTCCTACCCATATAGACCACAGATTTTGACTCTATCTTTAGAACACATATATATTCTTGTAGTTAAATATTTCTCCATAAAACTTTGGAAAACAGGCTGTATCAAACCACAGAAAAATATCTCTATTTATCCCTCTGGGGAAATTTCTTCACTTAGATGCACAGAGAAACACAAAGACTGTAGGAATTTGCTTATTTGCATGTGGAGATGTTTGTCCTCAAATTCAAATAACAAATAACATCTAAAAGGCAGTGAGATACCAGTGTGATCAATCATACCTTGTTTATCTTTAGTGCATCCTGGGAACAAGGATCAGCAACATGTTCCCCTTTGGGCTTTATTCAGCTTCCTCTGAAAAACAATGAAAGATGCTCAGTGGTGAGCTGAATCTGGACATATGATTTCTGAGATGTAGCCTAGAAGTTAGTGCTTCATATAGGGTTTTTTTCCTAAATAATTATTTGTATTGAAATAAAATCTCACTCTCACTCTATATATATTCAAGCTAAGAACACCTTCAGTGTTGAGTCCTGGAAGACTATTTACACTTGATCAGAATATCCCACCTACTCACAAACTAGATGCAGTAGAGAATAATTCTCTTCATCTTTATCAAGAAGAAAGACTAAAATTGCTACAGATTTTAGAAGTCTGGCATAAACATTTATTCATTCCTTTCAAAAGTTTTATTACTTCCTTGCTATTTAATAGCAAGATTCTTTAACAAAGAGAGCAAATATTAAAGTGCTTTTGTAATAACTGAAAACTTTAGCATTAAGTTGGCAGAAACAATCCATTTTTAATAAGTCTGTCTTGGTAACCTTGTATTTTGACCCAAGGTGAAAGGTGAAGATTAAATCTCTTCCACCTTTCTGAATGCAGCTGCTGTGCACACAGACTTTAATTGATGTGAGACTTAGCTTTGTAACCCAAGACCATCTCCCGCCTGCAGTGCTGAAAACGTGTGATTCAAGGCTCAGTTACTGCTGATAGTAGGTCCCTCTCAGCTGATGGTGTGGACAGGAGAATAAAGTCTTTGTCACTATCTATTCTCCATCAGGGTGACTTTTTTCTTCTTCATAACTCCAGTATTTAGGTCAGGCCTATAATGGTAGCCTCTCAGCAAGAAATTATATAAAGTAAAGCAAACTGAAAAATGAGACAAACAACCCATGGATGAACAAAGTTGTGATGGAGCAGAGATGCATCTGACATGCACTAGGCAACATGTCTGAGAATTTTTGCAGGGAGAGGGATTTGAGGAGACATAATTCTTTTTTCTTTCAATTCTCTTTTGCACTTGAGTACAAAGATATTCCAGATCTGAAACAATTTCATCTTTTTCTCCCCAGGTACAAATACCTGCACTTTAGGAATGAAGTTGTTTGCCTTGGAATAATAGCAGCTTTAGTTAAGTCATTCTTTAGGCTATTTAACCATTGCCTCAACTGCTTCAACAATTAATACTCTGACTACTGGCCTAGAAATGCCTCTCTGAAATGAGGAACCAAATTGAGACACAATAACAGGAACTGACAGAACAGGTAAGACTGCTTGCACCTCTTCTAAACTTAAACTGCATCTACTGATATGAAACAGTATCTAAAAGCATTGGGAGTTAACTAAAACCATTTTAAAAGCCTAACAAATTTGAATAAACAAGTAAAGACT
Source organism: Lepidothrix coronata (assembly GCF_001604755.1). Lineage (NCBI taxonomy): Eukaryota > Metazoa > Chordata > Aves > Passeriformes > Pipridae > Lepidothrix > Lepidothrix coronata. Next base: position 3,736,529 of record NW_016690213.1, on the reverse strand, counting down.
TGCTGAACTGTGATTTGCAGTCTTCTTAGAGAATTAAGATATTGCCCTACATAAGGGTCTAGTCACAAAACAGCATCTCTAACACATGGCAACCAAACACCCATGTTGAGTTTAGACGGAGGACCAATATGTCATATACACATTGGACTTACTACTTGAAAATGAAAAGAAATCGATTTTTGATATATACTGGTAAAGATGAAAACTGTACAAAAATACTCCCAAAATACCATACTAACCTTTTATATATGGGACTATAAACTTTATATGTATTATATATGCATGATATAAACAATCTGCATTGTTTGCACTTGAAAAAGAAAGAAGTTAAAAAAAACCAAAATCAAATAACCCAGAGCAGAACCTAAGAACAGCATGTCCTTCCAGTCTATTTTTCCAAGTCATATCTTTCTGGCAGGTCTATTTAGTCTAGAGAAACTTGGCTTCTACCACTTTGAGATTTTAATTCCACCATTTGGCAAAAATTAGTTTTTTAATGGCTGGCTGAGTTCAGAGGTCCAAATCACAAAAGTGAAGACTTTTCCCCACCGCCTGCTAGGGCCAGATGATGGTAGTGGGTCTGCTCTGGGCTTTCCAGAACACCCAACTGTATGTGTAATCAGATAGCCTCCTGTTTAAAGGCCAGCGCAATATAAACTGTGCTTGGGCTAGGGGGACATTTCTAAGGAGTCCCAAACTACTCCAGTAATCCTCTGAGACTCCAGATACTTTCACAGGAGGATCCCCAAGTGCTATGAGGCTTAGTGTAGGTAGTTCAGAGAGTGAATGGCATCTTTTTTCTCTCCACTCTGAACAGAACATTTTATTGTGAAAATTATAGGTATTTTAAAATAAATCACTCTCAGATTATGCCTTATTATTCACTAGCATCTCTAAAGAGTAAAAATTAAAACTTAAATTCACACCTCTGAGAGTTAAACTCATGAGACAAGAAAATGAAGATGCCTAAGGATGCTGAGCTTTTACTAAACATTGCTGGATTCAGTAACATTTTTAAGGGCTCTAGGAAATTAATTTGGTCGTTCACTTTGCTAACACTTGCATCTTTTTTGAACAGCGGCAGGAGCCATCTCACTTGGGAACCTGAAGGATCTTGTAGAAAGTTCTGTGCAACAGTGATGGAAAGTGTTTGTAAAGCTTCATTCCTCTGCAGCTGGCAGGTATGTAACAGCACCAGCTTGCAGACACAGCTGGAACCTGGCTTGTCCCTGCTCTCCGCTGCTAGTTAGATGATCATAATTATGACATCAAAGTTATCACTTCATGAGAAAATACAATTTGGATTTTCACAACCTGTGGCACTTTGTGCACTACAATTGTCTCCACAGACTCCTCAGAGCTAACTGCCAATCAATACATGATTTAAAGATGCCGTAGACTTAATTTTTTTTTTAAGGAAGAAAATTATCCTTCTAAGCAGCTCTCAGAAGAGTTATCTAATATGAAACATAACTTGTCTGAGCTGATTCCAAATGACTTGCTAATTAAGCACCAAGTCATCTGTTAATAGAAGTAATTACAAAGAATTCAAGAGACCTTGAATCATATTATTATTCACAACCCAAAATCTACTATCCTGCTACGTTGTGCAATGGATGATGTACTGTAACCTGGTCTACAGAGGCCAGAGATGGGTGAAGTGGGAAACTTAGCACCACTAACCTAGTCTTAAATTACCTCCTGAGTCACTATTGCATCAGCTAGTATCTGAATAAAAGAAAGATGAGGAAAAGATAAAAATACAGTAACTAGATATAGCTCCTATTTTAATACAAAATCTAATTCAGAAAATAGGCTGAGTATGCAGGAGCATTAATACATTCATTGTGCTGAACTCAGGGTCAAAAAGCAGCCACTTATAGAGAAAAATTATGTACCTATAGGGTGTAGTATAGTCCATCTGTCAGAGCAGTTTAGCATTTGAAGCCACAGTCCACTATGGTGCTATGGCTCAAAGTAGCTTTATTTGGATCAAAACCACGTTTTCCTTTTTATTTTCCTAGAGATGTAATATGCTACAGGACAGGATATAGCTCACAAAATTCCTATGTAATTGTGGCAAGTAAAATCAAGAAGAATCAACTCACTCCTTTCTCTCCCATTTCTTACACTAAAAGGTTCTGTCACTTGTTTACTTCACAGGGTATAATTTTTAGAGAGGAAAAGTTTTTGAGAAAAAAAAAATTACCCATCATCTTTTTACAGCAAAAATATTGAATTAAATGGGGAGGTAGGAGTATTTTTACAATTCTAATTGTGCTAACTGCAGTAAACTGAGCCTTGCTTCAGTTTCTGTGGACTTACTCAACTCCATTTCTCATGATAAGAGGATCCAGCAAGGTTCAACACCAGTGTGTATATACACACTATATGTTACTGAAGAGAAAAATCCAATATGACTTCCATATAACTTTCTTATTAATCTACCCCTGTATCTGTTCATTTGCTAAGAACTTGTGAATTGTTCTTGTAATGCAGATGATTTTGAGCAGTCCACATCACCTCTGAACACCAAAGGCTAAGGCTATACCAAAAGACTGGTATAACAAGACAGTGGTTTTGAAAACACTAGCCTTGTGCTCTCCAGACTTCTGAGCCCCCTCTCTGATGTGAGTTTGCTTAATTGCCTATACACCAGAAGGAAAAGCATTACTGGCCAGTGTACTCTGTAACAGCTTATGAGCCTCGAAATTCTCAGAACAGCAGACCATACCACCTCCTAGTCAGTTAGGTTGTACACAGCTTACAGACAGGCATGTATGGACTTTGCTGTTCATACATGCTGCCTTGGCAACAGCAAGAACACATTGAGAAAACAGGTAGAGTGCCATCTACTCAGTTACTTCACTACACTGGCTGGTACAGTCAGGCTTACAGGCCTCATAGAAGAAGATACTTCTCCCTTTGGGCTTGAGCAATAAACAGGGTGATAAAGACATCTTGGACAGAGAATTCAACCAAGGTGACATGAAGGCAAGAAGGACATGTGGAAGAAAATGCCAAGGGGAAGGTTAATTATGCATCTTAGGGAGCTGTTATTGGGTTTGATAGGCTAGAAGTAGAATTTGAGGTCCTTCCAACTCATTAAACAATGTCTTCCAAGGAGGCCTAATTGAATAAGATTTGCAATTAGTATTGAAGTATCTTCTACTGGACCTTACTGCCTCACAGATCCTACAAGGGGTCAAAAGGACTCAAAGGAAGACAGCTGCAATCAAGAGCACTTACTAATGATCGGAATAGCACAAGTAGATCATGAGGCTTTCATGGGATTCACAGGTACTTAAGAAATAAAAATGTGAATCTTACTTTTTTTTTTTGCAGATTCAAAGTTACTTTTGAGGCAGATAGAAACAATCACATATCCTCTTTTCCCAGGAACAAACAATTATTAGTGAATAAAAAAGAGAGTAAATGTAAAGACCAGATGTTGTTTATAAATGTGGCTCTGTATGATTTAAAATCTCTCAGTTTAACTTAATAAAAAGCAGTTCTCAAAATTTCTTAACCCTGAGATAAAACATGTGTGATACAGAATGTGGGCACTTCCCACCAATAAAGCATTAGTAAATTTCTGGTATATCAAATTAATTTAGCTACATAATTATTTGCCATGCAATACAGTGTGAACTAAACTCTCTTTATTCATCTCATGGACCCAGTACCCAGATTAATTTAAATGCTTGTCTCTCAGTGGGAGTTGTCTGTTTAAAGCAGTTTTGAGGGTCTGGGCTACGGCTCTCAGCTCTTCATTGACTTAAAAAATGTGGTGTGGCTGCTCTATGCAGAAAGGGACTTTGACCCAAAACAGCATCTTTGTAAGAGGATTAGAAAAATTCCATTCTTTTCATGACTGGCTAGATGTTTGCTCTCCTTTACTTAATACTCTTTGTCTGTTATTCTTAATTATCAGCATAAATGCTTTAAACCAATGTTGTAAGTAATCTGTTATTTTATCCAAGTTTTTGTTGAATAGTTCTTTTGAAATGATCTGATTATTGATTTCTTTAGGAGACTATTCAGTTAAATTCCCATGCCTGCCCATATAATGCTTTTGGGGTTCCGCTAAAAGTCATGGTGGTGAATTTCCCTTAGCAATAGCCCAGGCAAATCAGGAACTTCACTGTATGGAAAAGATGTGCTTAGGACTGCCAGAAAATACTGGCACAAAACCTATTTTTAATAACATTAATGTTACCTAGCAATTTGTGCCACTTCTTTTTTTTTGTTGTTGTTCCAAACTAATATTTTCTTAATGCCCCAATAAAGATGGAAATTTTTCCCCAAAAATCTTATATACCAATCAACTCCCTTGTATCCTAAGTAATTTAAAACTGGTATTGGACATTAGCATTTAATATAGCTCCTTAAAAAATCCTGGCTGAGGACTAAATTTCACCCCTCTAATATAGTCCTATGTTACAGGATAGTGTGTGATAACGGGCCTTTTAAAACCGCCAAGATATATTTTGTAATTTAGAAAATTACTCTGAGGAACCATTTGTCAGTTTAATGAAAATCTGAAACTACAGGTTTGCATAATAGAATTAATTGTAATGGCTCTGCTGGAATGATTTCTTTCAGACGGGTTATTTGAAGGATTGAAAGAAAGATTTCACAGCTGAAAGAAAGAAAGGATTTATTCTAAGACCCATGTAAGGAAAACACGTTTAAATTTCATAATACAGTGCCTTTGACTCTGTGGGACTATTGTTTTCACATGTCTTGAGATGCAGGAGATATTTCTATTCACAAGTCTATTCAAGAATAATTTGAAAGAATTCAGTACCCTCCTAATGCAGGTGTTCATCACCCTCAGATGGCAAAGGAGTCAGTGCATTTACTCATTAAATTGTGACCTTACAGAGTTACAAAGAATTACACGGCGTTGTGCAACATCCCTGCCAAGATAAAGTTATAGAGTAAAGAGAAAACCTATTTCTAAGATGGAGGAAATATTCAGGCCTTAAAAAGGTGAGATGGATGCAAAAAATTATAAAAAAGCATATAGCTCAGATTGACAAGGTCGCAGAGGAAGCTGCAGGGAATCATCAGCCTCTCAATTTAAAACATCATTTCACAACAAGGGTGGTGACCTCATGGGAGAAAATAAGTCTTGATAATCCCATGTGCAAGTTTGCTGCTGAGGTCCTCAAACAGCATCCTTATAGCAGAATCTTACACCCTTCTTCGCTCAATATTAACTTCAGAGCACACTGTGTGTGTGTATGATGGAGGGGGATGTACAATACTTTGGGTTGGGGCTCCCCCTACCCATATGATCATTTCCCTTCAGTACTTCAAATAGAAGGTCTTTTCCATCCCTCATTTAATTTCTTTCTCTGCAATTGGAATGATTTTGTCAGCCATTCAGTGGAGAACAAAAACATTTTCTATTCTGACAATTCCACCCTAGCAGCCATCCCAGCACATCCCAGCATAAGGGCCACATCAACATCAGGCTGCAGAAAGTGTTATGAAGTAAATGTTATTATGAAGTAGGAAAACAAATGAGTTCAATTCCATATGGCTTCTGCTCTCACCAGCAACTTCTTGGCTGGTAAGCTGTGCCTATGACTGGAGAGCAGCACTTAACAGACAGGAACAAATTACATGGACACAGATGCAACAGCACATCAGATGCACTAAGAAAAGGAGCAGGTGGGATGAAGGTCCCAAAGCTCTGACCAAAATTGCAACAAATAAACAGCAACAGTAGGTAGAGTGAGTGACATGTGTAAAGGGCGAGAGGCAGCGCAGTTTGACATCTTTGCCATAAGGGCTAGCTGGGCCAAGTGACAGCTCATATCCTGGCCTCTCACAGCTGCAGTTACCATATTGTACCCATTCTTCCCCTAAAATACTGCTGAGTATTCAATATGCAAACACTGCCATTTGAATTCATGGTAAGAAGTACTTTTTAGTGCATGGTCAACCAAAGGATATTTAAACACAAATTCTGTTATTGTTATGGGACTAATTCCCTACCCCTTAGTTTGAAACCTTTTCCATGCTACATAGACTTTGATTCTATTATACAAATATATTTTTCAGGATGTGCAATGTTGCTCTCTGTCCTGTTGTAATGAAAGTGCCAATGTGTAAAGTAAGGTGTTTACTTGCCTCCTGCTACTTAGGCTATAATTTTCTCTAGGAAAATAAAAAAAGAAAAAAAAATTAAACCACATTTCTGAACACGAAGTCTAAAGTGTTATTATGGTCATAGCCATAGCAACACTAGAACTATAAGAAGTGTAGCCACCTCCACTGTATGATTTCAAATAAAAACATAATTATCGTTTTCTTCTGGTAGCTAGGTAGAAAATTATGCATTGCGTTTGTGCCACTTGTAATTCTACACAATTTGTTCCAAATCTGTTATTTGACAAGTGGAGGAAAGCACAACCAATGGCTGGTATGCAAGGGAGTGTCTTGGGAACTGCCATAAGGTAAATAGATGTTTGTGAATCCTTAACCCCAAAGGCCAAACTACAGAAGCTGAGCAGTGTTAAATGCAGAGTACTTGCCAACCTGTGAGCCACCTGCAACTTCCTCTCTCTGAAGCAAACCTCAGCTGCATATAAAGTATATTTATGCCCGACCTGTTTTCCCAGAAGAGTACAAAATACTGATTTGAAGCAGCGTAACAATGAAGCGATGATAATAATAGGACATTATCCTCCATAGCACAGCTCTGCAGCTAGGGATTGCATTTGTGGTTCAGCTGCCTCCTATAGGAAAAAAAAAGGTTGCCTCTTAGATTACAATTTACCCTGTATTACTTTGTTTATAACATTTCTCCACCCTCCATGCCACCCAGAGTGAAAGAGAGTTCATGACACTTTTGATGTGTATTTTACAAAGAGTGCATTTTAAATAAGCCAGGGAGGTTAACTCAAGATCCTTTAATCCCAGCATATATCTTTGTTAAGGAAACATAGACCAAACCATTGAAAACCCCAGCCAGAAAGTAGGTTTGAGTAAACCCCTCACCCTGGAAAAAAAAAAAAAAGCCCTCTCAGACCAAATTCAGTGATGTGCGTTCAGATTCCTTCTGCAAAGAAAAATTGGGTGCTGGTCAAGGGGAGAGTGCCCCTGCCAACAGGGGCTGTGGCTCTTCTCTCCTGGCAATAGCCAGGTGTAGCACAAAAGGATGCCGTGCCCTCACAGGTTCGTGGAGCTTTATGGGTGCCTTGGATGACCACTTGCCTTCCTTCTGCCCCCAACATGCTCCCAGCATGCTACCTTGTAGAGAAGGGCACAAGGTCTGATGGCAGAGCATCCCCTGCCCATCAGGCAGCTGTTTGACAGGAAAACTTGAAAAGATACACAGGTATCTTTGATCAGGACTGACCGAAATTAATTAGCCCTATCCCTCTTTGTAATATAATGATTTTTTCACGTAGTTAAAGGGCACCAATATTTATGCATGCAAGTAGGTGCTGCCCTAGGTTGATGTCAACCCTAAGCCTTGAAAAAACAACCCATTTTGATTACAAACGACCTCCCTTACCGTCACTGACAGCTAAATGTATGTCTTCTATTCGTTAAGTAAAAATGACTGGGCTAATGGGCTGTCCTACCTGGCACTGTCGTGTCTCTGCCTGAAGAAGAATTTTTAGAGCCACAACAGTCTGGTCCAGTCAAATTCCTCCCTCAGACCTTTTCAAATATCAGTATTTCTTCCTTCTGTATTTGCCTCTGTTTTGGAACCATCAGTCTCAGGGAAGAGCAGGGCATAACTGCACAGCAAGCTGGAATACTTTGAGTCTCTAATTTAGTTATTCCACAACATTTCTTTTTTAATAAATTACCATGAAGACTGAAATTGGTAGTGGGCAATAAATGGGAATAAACACCTGTTTATACAAAGGACCATGTAAAATTATGTTTAGCTTTGATAAAAAGAGGAGTTTTTTCTCTGTTTGACAAAAATGAAAACAAGTTGCCTTGGGGGGAAGGGAGAAGAGGAGAGTTTTTTGTTATTTGTAACCAAATCCTAAAACATTTCAACAAAAATATCACCTTGTTCATAGAGATGTTGTTTTCCATAAAACAATCCAAAACCAGCTTTCTATCATTTATTTTTAAATTTTTTGCCCTCACATGTGCTTGCTCATTTTTCTCTGAACTATACAGAAAAGACACCTTGGTTAAAGTAAATATAAGTCACAACCCAGAACTGGATCAAGTGATCCAGCACAACCAAACTAACATTTCATAAAAAGGTTTCTCAGTCATTATTAGAAAGGCCTTTTTTTAAGCAATAACATTTATTTTGTGTTCTTTCATGTCAAACTAAAAAAATCCCAACATTGGAGAAAGCGGTAAATACCTTCAGCAGTATATAAAATATGATAAAATAACTGGTAGGGGAATTTATCAAACTTTCAAATGTTTTTGGAAAATCAGTTAAGCTAAAGTAAACTGCAGTCTCTACAGGATAAAAAACTTGAATTCCTAGAAACATTTGCCTATAGGTAAGCCCTTATCCTCTGCTCTAAGTTTGGTAATTTTCCCCACCACAAATGATATGATGTCAAGATAAGGTAATAAATTTTCAATATAGCTTTTGTGAATCACCGATTCAATCTTTGATTAATTAAAATGTTTTAGTAATCCAATTTATATTTCACTGGATATACAGCTTGCTCTTTTTACATTTTTTTTCTCCTATGAAGTGTCACTGTTCTGCTCTTATGTTAGGATTCAATTTCTAATGAGTTTTTATTTCCATTAACTTTGCATTATCATTATTTTGTGGTTTTCCAGAACTGATGGAAAGTGTTTACTGTAAAGAAATACTACCCTCTTAAAGTAGTTTCTTCTGTCTGGAAGTTGTGCGCTTCATCACGTTACACACAATCCCTAAGGTTAGCATGGGCCAGACTCCTTGCAAGAGCCAGGAAACCCAGGAACAGCTCAGGGTGATGATTCCTGGCATGTTGTCCTCCTGCCAGGTGTGCAGCAGGGAAAAAGGCCATAATAACTTTCTCAGGGTTGCAGATTACTTGCTGCCATTTGCCAGAAGCATTTACTAATGGCATCACAGTTTCTCCCATAAACTGAATTAACCTGCCCGCAATGTAGCTTACAGGAAGGGCTCAGAAATACCAAACACCAGAAATATACAGTGGGGCAGAGGTCTTCAGTTTCAAAGGGCAGAAATTACAACAAATACGGACCCCAAAAATCTCAGCTAGAATAAGAGTTTTTATCCCCCTCCCCTCTCAGTCTCTGCTCAACTGGTGGCAGAACACATACTTAGGGAAAAGCAAATAAAACCAAAAGAACAGGCAGGCTTATTTTGAGAGCTGTTCTTCCCTGCTGCCAAAAGAACCATTTTTAAGAATGGAGAACAGCGGTGAAACTAAACTGAGGATTTTTGGACCCACATCTAAAACAGTTGAAGGAGCCACACAGGGCAGGATAGCTTCAGAGAGGAGAAGCAGCAGAATCAGGGAATGGACTACGTAATTTTGATATTATTGTGATTTTTGACAGCCACTTCTATGAAACTGGAATGAATTTCCTCTGATATAGGACTATTGGAATGATGGCTCTCTGCTATGTTGGGATGGCTTAAAAGACTGATGACAAAAATGAAATTATCTGCATTTTTTTTGCCATAGCACCTGACTGCATCTGCAGTCATGCCAGGGTCTAGGCTCCAGATGTCCCTGGTCTGTTGACTTGTTCTAGGTCACACAGGTCCTTATGCGCACTGGACACCACTGCGCATACATCACACAGAGCTGAGCAAATCCTACCAGAAATGGGCCTTCACGATATCTGACTAGTGCCACTCAACACCTGAAACATTGGATCAAATGTACATCCTATATCCAGAGATGAAGAAACATACCCTTGATTTCAGATAGTAGTTGTGGTTCAATAAGCCTCCTTTTGTAGGAAAAAAAAGCTTCCCAAAAGTCCAACACCCAAGATTAAACCCAAAGATTTCAAAATAGCACTCACCAGGACCATTTGCTTTTCTTCATTACTAATATGCCTGCACTTTCAACTGGAGGTCTGTGTGTGGCCTTCATGTAAGCTCTGCTTTAAGGATGCAAATAGAATTTTAAATATTTGTTAGTCAAGGGTCCCCACTGTCTTTTAAAAATATAAATACACATATCCTCTGCAGAAAAATGACAAATTCATGTTTGCACTGATGATTTTTTTTCTTGCTGCACCCCTTCCCGCACCAATCCTTCAAGGAATATTGTCTAAATACTATCCAAGGATTTTCCCTGCTCCTGGCATGCATATGAATCTCCTGTTAGTGTCAGTGAGAGTTATGTTTGCATATTGCAAGAAGAATAGATACCTAAATAATTCATTAGACCCTACATGTAAGTATGTTTTCCTTGATGAATCATTGCTATCAACATCTGTGAAAAGGTCCATTTCTAAATATTTTTAGAAACTAAGCAACTGTTTCTGTTATTAAGACTGCTTACAGTGCAAGTGATTTAAACCAGAGAAGTGTGGGCAGCACAGATTCCCAAAGATTTTCTACAGCAGCATCAGTTACCGACGCTGACACAGGAAAAATATGGGGAAAAGGCAATCAGTGGTGCTCCATTTTTGACTTGACTTAATTCATTAATATTTGAAAACAAGTAAGACTGGTTTGCCCCAGGGATTGGTAATAGGATATAAGCCTTTCACCTCTGGGTCAGCAGTTCAAAGACAACTTTGGGCAGTACTGACTGAAAGTCATTACTATCTATCCGAACACTTTTCAAGAGTATATGTAAAATAAGTTGGTGGTCTCTGTTTATTTCCTAATGGCTAAGGCCCTGATTCAGCAAAGCTCTTAAGCATGCACTTAATGAGAAGCAGATGTTCAAATCCTTTTGAATGTGAACATCTGATTACAGTTAAGCACGTTCTGAACAGCCTCACCAGCATGGGCAGGCTGGAGCATACACAGAGGAAGGTTTGCTAAATGAGAGCCTCAGTGTGCTGGCTTGTCAGCCACTGGCTTGTTTGTGCACACACAGACAGAGGGAACAAGCAAGCAAGCCCATTTCCCCTTCCCCTAAATAATATTACCCAAATGCTGGCACTGTGTGCTAATAGTGGCACAGGCATAAGAATGAGACTATCAGCTGTAGAAAAGTTCCCCTTTCATTCACCCATAATAATGAGACCAGGTGGGGAAAAAATGTTTGCACTGCTATTATAAAGCAGAATATAAGGCTACAGAACTGTATCGCCTTTCTTGCTCACCAGCTCATCAGCTTTCACAAGCATGGAATGTGCTTTAAAGAGGAGTGGAATAGAAATGTGGTATTTGCATAGCCTTCCTGGTGCTTATTCATGCATATGCTGTGCTGAAAAATGTGTGCATATATGAATCCAGTCTGGAAGAATGCAAGCTTCATAGCCCAAATATATTTAGGATTTATCTATAGGTAAAGGCCACTTAAAAGTTAAGGCTTTTCAAGGGTAGTGGGGAGTTATTTGGGAATTTAATGATTTGAGTACTTATTTGTACTTGAAAATTATTAGGACTGGCATATGAGTAGAAGTTTTTAAACACTCCCGTTGAAGCCGTCATCTCTCCTGCTAGATTAAATACCTTCTAAGATTACCAGTGGATCAGATTTGTTTTGCTTCTTTTAAAGTGAATTGTATTCTGGGACTTTTCCACGGTGTTGCTGCTTATTGTCTTGCACGATCAAGGTCAACTGCTGTGAAATTAAAGCTAGTGTTTCAAACCACAGCAGGCTGAGAAAACCTCCATTTTAATACCATGACTGTGATGTTAGTAAGGCAAGTAGAATTTCATCAGTTACAAGTGCTACTCCCAGTCCCTAAAGATCTCTGCAATGGTGTTAGCTGTACAGCCCAGTAAAAGTCCTCTCACAAAGAAGTGATAGTCCCACTACTGCTGTACTTCAACTGAAATCAGTGGAGTGAATTATATCACAGAACTGAGATCAACATCTAGAGTGGCATTTGGTAAATTTTCTGGCAGGTTTTTGCTTGAATTACAAAGAGATAGGCAGAGATCAAATTGGTTCATTATGAGATGATCACACCCAATTTCCTGCAGCTTAAGCAACAGTTTTCCAAGTATCTAATCTCGGAAGATTTCTATCTCATAGAATTTTGGATAAGGCTTTAATAAACATCCTTTACTGAAATGCATGGAACCGCTGACCTCTATTAAATTTACCCTTTGCTAGTGGAAAATCAACGTAAAAAGTCATAATAATGAAATGTTCGGCATGACTAAGAATTCCTCAGACTGCAGAAATTCTCAGAAAATACTTCCTAGAGCACAAATACTCACTCTTCTTCTGGAACAATCTGAAAAAGACTATTCCATAAACTCCCTCTTCACTCAGTAACAGAATGCCCAATGCTGATTCCAGTTTTGGGACTCTTTGGTGCTTTGTTAAGGCTCTCCAAATCAAGCTCTGAGCTTTTATGTTTCAAATGAATGCACTGAATAAATCCACTTCTTTCTTTAATCATAAGGTACCTACAGTTTTGATTACTTTAACTATATAATTGTACAAACATGGTAATTTCAAACTCTGAATAATTTCAAAACTATTTACATTGGCTGATTTTTGATAATCTCAGATTCATAAGTTTATGGGTTTTCCAGCCTGTGAGGAACCACTGACCTTAATAAAAGATTAACACAGCATTTGAGTAAAGTGCAAAATAGGTGCCTGTCACCCTGGCTGAACCGGGAAACAAATCACTATTCAGCCAAGTGATGGTATGGTTTTCCTTAAATTTTACACAGTTCTGTGATGGGAGAGCTCCATAACTTTGTGAAAGGAATTTATGTTTATCTGGGATGCTATTGCTGTGCTCTCAGGCCAGAGCTCTGCTTCTGCTCCTTTATTCCAGAAACTTTTTTTAATTAGTCATAGTAGTCACAGGAAATTACAAGTACCACCAGGACACACTGATGATAAATAAAGGTCTGGAGCTGCCTTTCCTTTCCCTTTCCTATTTATGGGAGAGCTTTATCTACTATGACAGTAACCGTTAGGAGAATCAGCTTCATTCCAGTTCTCTAGTCCTTTATTTCACGTTCGAGTTTGCTGAAAACAAAGAGGAGGTCCTGGTTCATTATTTAAAAATGCTGTGACTATAGCTCAAAATAGAAAAAAAAAAGCATAACAATAGGTGCTTGATGAAGGAAACACCTGCTTTTCATTTTCCTCTGGTGTTTAAATGAAGCAAATTAGATAACCTAATTGAGGACAAAACTTTAAATCCTGGTTAGAAATCAGAGACATGTTACACTGCCTCAGACTGACAAGCAGAGTGAATGCATGTTTGATTCAATTTAATTTTTGGTGGTTCTTAATCAAGTTTAAGAACTCGAATAGAAAGTATGTTATTACCTGTTATGGTCCCACGATAGAATTTCTGGTGTCTCACTGCGAGTGTGTTGTACCAAAATGTTTTGTATTACTTGTATAACAGAACCACCCCTTAAACTAGATGAGAGACTTACTGAATAAGGTATTCTACTGGACGGTCTGTGTAGCACAGTGTAGTCCTGCAAAAGACACTCAAGCAGACTGGGAGAGGTGTAGGCACAGTTTTGGCCCACAGTTTGACCTAACCAGCCATGATGAGAAATAGCGTGCGCTGGCTTGATTAACCAACAAGCAGGCTCCTCAGGCACAAGCTTAGGTTATCTACACAGCTCTACTCTGTGCCATGTAGGCAGCCTTCAGTGAGATCCTTGCCTCAGGGAACTCAGGCATCCTTAAACACTTAAAATTGTCTAACTGCCAAAATACCTCTAAGATCTCAGCTTGTAAAACGTGAGCAAATAAGACAGATAAAGCCCAAGATGAATATACATTCAAGCACACACACAGGAGCCGAGGCTGAAGAACAAAGGAGCCATGACTCCTTTGTTTCCATGACTTCCAAGCCGGTACATGGACCACTGGAGCAATTGAGGTCTGCTGGTATTTCCTCTGAATTCCATCCAAACCCTGCCCAAAAGCTGGTCAGTAGGCTGGAAGAAGGGAGAAATTTTATGCAGGAACCTCCTCAGCTTGGAGAGCAACACTGGGGGCCCTCTGCAGCTGGCCACAGCACTTCTGGAACCACAGCAGTGCTGTCACAGCCACTGATGAATTAACATGGCAGTTACACCACTTGTTTCCCCAGCAGTTTGCCCCCACAAGCCATGAGGGTTCTTGCAGTGCCCATTGATCTGGGCTTCGTACTGTGGGAAGGGCAGGCAGGGAGGTGGCTCAAGCCCCAGACACTGTCAGTGTCTGGCAGAACCAGACACTGACACCACTTCCTCAGCAAGGGGGTAGAAAGGGGCAGATTGAAGCACCAGCACCATGGATTTGTGCAAACCTCACAGAAACCTCTTGCAGAGTACAGCTTGCTATACGATTCTCAGGGGTTGAATGCTGCACAGTGATAAAGTTACATATTTATGGGCTAATCCTTTACTGTTCAGTGATGTGGTTTCATGATCGCCATGTTTTCCTTTATACTAAGCAGGGATGGGGGGACAAAAACTGCTTTTACTTCAGAGATGTGCATTTTTCATGTTTTTGAGGGGACACTCCAAACTGGCAAATTTCCAACTAAAAAAATTTATGTACATTAGTAGTTCTCCTCCCCCTTTCTCATAAAACTTGGACCACTTTCAAATTTATAATGAAATATGGAAAAGATTTAAATGTGAACAGTTTTGACTTTCATTAGGAATATCTTGAATGACATTAGCTGGGAATAACATGTCTGTGTGTTTTTCTTGGAAAGCCAAAGTTCATTTACAACAGACCTTTGAAGACAACACCTGTGCACTCTCCCATCCCACTCTTCTCCTTTCCTGTCCTCCTAAAGTCTCCAGTCCCCAAATTCTTACTTTGAATGTTTTCGGCAGGGTTTCTGTGACCTTCTTAGAGAGAGACTCCCCTTTTGAGGAATCTTTTCAGGACCTATGGAGGGTTGGCTGGCATGCAAGAACTCCAGCCAAGGTGTTAAAAAAATATCAAGCAAATCTTGCAAGGACAGAATTGTTCTCTGATAAGAACCCATTAAGTAGATGGGCACTTATGAAAAAGATACTGTGTATGCAAGGTTTCTATTTGAACACCTAAGCACTTTAACCAACAATGTTTTATAAACAGGCACTTGTAACTTAAACTGACTGCCAGGGCTTGGAAAGAAATTTCTCTTTCATTTGTTTCTGCCAGTCTTCCAAGTCATATCTGCAAACAGAGCACGGAGAAACCATATTTATAAAGGTTTTATTTCAAAGGTCTGGCCTTCCTCCTGATGTTTGGATCACCTTTACTAATAAACCAGACTGGATGTACAGTGACTATCGGTATTGTGAGTCAGAGTTACCATACGTGCCCATAAACTCCATTTTTTTTTGTCTTTTGAATATAACAGCAAAGAACGGTAAATTTATTATATAAAAGAAATGAAACTCTAAGAAATCACCCCATGAAAACACAGCATTAGATTTCATTCTCTAGAAATCAACAACAACTTACTTGAATGCGTTAACAAATTCAAAGAATCTCATCAGGTTCACTTTGTGTTCTACACTATCAGAAATCTCTCCATAGACCAGTTCTAGGGCTGGAACCAGCTCAAGGGATACAAGAAGGTATGATTACACAGGATTTCTAATTCAACTTTGAAGATTCAATAGGGATCTGATCCAAAGCTTATTGAAGTAAATGGGAAAAAAATGGTCTTATATCTTAGTTTAGACTTATTCGATCTGGATACAGTTCAGAGAAGTACTCATACTTGGCAGCTGATATAAACTAAACACATTAACCTATCATTAGAAAGAAGAGGTGCCAGAATAGATCTATATAAGGACAAACCTGTGAAGTATTGTTTTATGGTTTGTCTAGCCATTCTAGGACTCCAACACCTTAACAGAGAGGTAAAAATCTTTTATAGCGGCAATTAAAATCTGAAAAAAGATCTGATCCTACCCTTTTGTCAATTATTGCCACAGATAAATACAAGTCTGCAAATAAGTAATGACTTTTTGTGAAATTAGTGCTGCTCCCAGCACTACTTTCCTTTAAATGCTATTCTGTGACACTTTTCTTCTGTTTGTAAATGAAGAAAGAATTTATTGCATTAAAGAGATAAAACTCCATGAAATCACTCATAGCATACTTGAATATTTGTATTTTAGTGGCAAAGTATAACAGAAAAATGACTCTTAAACCATAGCACAGTATTAATTGCTAATTAGTTTACCATTATGACTGGAATGCCTTCTAGCATTTTAAGTCAGTTTTAATCCATATAAACAGCTAAGGAATGCTCTATCTCTCAAAACATGTAATTATGGGGGATTATATTACACTTCCAGCATTTTGGCAAAAGCTTGCAGTGGCAAAAGATATAAAGCAATACCAGTCTTCTTGTGATTTCATACAAACAGGAAAAAAAAAGGCTCATTATCACTACAACACATTTGCTGTTTAGTGGCCCCATTTTATATTTATATTTTGAGATACAGGTTTTATACACAAATTTTTTCATCCACATTGTCTTTTGCTCATATCACTCCAGAAACAGAGAATTTAGCAGAGCTGGAATTTATTCTCAGATTTCTAAGACAATTCCTGTATGTCACTGCCATACATCCTACTCTTCTTCTAAATAAGGTTACAGTTAAAAAGAAAACCCAAACAAACCAACAATACAGACCACTGTTTTTGCCAAGAATTAAGCTGCTGTTATGTGCATTGTTTGCTGGCTAAGGGACAGCACATTTAAGTAGCAATCACGCTTACAAATGCCATGGTTCTTTTAAACCCAGCTCAATTTAAATCAAAATAGCTAAGTCGTGGGCATTCACCTTCTTGAAGAGACACAAGTATCTGAAGCATTTATCAAATGGGGTCTCAGTCACAGAGGTAAAGAAAAGAGCAAGAGACTAACTTAATTTTCTTTTCTCAGGAGAATGTACTGGCTTGAGACAAAAGAGATCTGCTCGAATATCTGAAATTTTAAGGCCCTGGGCAACTCTGCCTTCCTCAAGAGTGGAACACTCACAAGTGGCACTCCACAAGAGCGAGATGGGCAGGGAGAGCAGCTACTGGGGAACAGCAAAAAGGAGAACTCCCTGTCCTTTTTACAGCCATTTAACCCACTCCTTTAAGATTTGTAAGGATGCAATTTCCCTTCAATTCAAGCCCTGGATTTGCATAAGCAGGCGGTGAATCCAGAAGTTAATGACCCTTCTGATAGCCCATCCCTGTCTTTGGCTGGTGGCCACCTCTACCATACCAGTTGTATTCCACAGCACTCAGTGTTTTGCCCATATATATCTCTTCCCTGCAAACCTGGAGCTAGGCAGCTCTCCCAGCCTGCCCAGGGCTCAGATTATTTCTTTACTCTGTTCCTTGTTTGCAGCAAACCCCTGAGTTGTTCTTGCTTTACCCCGACGAGCAACAACTCCATTTTCAAAGAGATGTAGGCTTAGCCCATATTGGTCCCACCAGGCTCTGCTGTCCTTTGATGGTTGCCAGCTGCTCCTGCAGGCCCACAGAAGGATCCCCTCACGTCCTGGCTGCCTTTGGACCTTCTTGGAATCAAGTGATAAACTTGATTGCCCTTCTCCCCAGACAACCCTCAGGATTGCTCACTGTTCATTGACTCCACCACTGAAAGCCTCAATTTTCAGCATCCACAGCTAGATCACGGCTTTTCAAGAGGCCCTTCTTTCTTTTCAAGCCCTTTAGAAGAGGTGCATTTGACAAGATTTGTCAATATTTTGCAATAAATAGATACAGACAGCTTTCCCTATAATTTAAGCAGTGAATGAGAGAGCTTTTCTGAATTTTAGGCCCTATTCTCTCCTTTTCACTTTAACCAAAGCCATGGAAAAACTTCCAGACTGATGACTTGAAATGGATTTCTAGTGGACATGTTTTTAAATCCAAGCCTTTTGCACTTTGGCAACGCACTGTCATTTTCACTTAATTTTCCTGACAACCTGCCAATAAAGCCAAAAGTCTGTTTAGCAGAAATGAATTAAAGTGTACCTTTCTCATCTGAAGAAATAACATCTGCTGTTCTAAAGATAACTTGTTATTTCTCATGGAAACAAGATATTAAATATCTGAATCTTGTTTGTTGTCATCAAAACCTGGAAAAATAACAACAAACCAGCTTATTTGGAAAAAAGTTTGTATTTGAAGCACATGCTTAAAGAAAATTAAGATCCTGTCCTCCCTGCTCTGCTTGTCACAGAAGTTTTGATTTTGAATCTTTAAGTAATTCCAGTATTAAACATGATGAATTTGGTTACAAGTGCAAGAAAGTTCCTTTTTCCTGTGAGTAATTCAGCTTCTCTCTGGAAGAAAGCTTTGCTGATTTCAAAGTTTTCTGTTTCATAAACAGGCTCATCATTCTTGTGTGGAAAATCATCACCTCACAAACAGATCTTGCAAGGATTACCTGCCAGCTGACTCATATCCCAAAATAAAAATTACAACGGTTTAGGGGATACGTTTTTTTAAATCCATTAAGTTAAACTAGAAGAAAATCCTTACAATCTAAACCAGTGGAGATTTAGTGCAAGTCTGTGAATTCAGTTGGAAAGTATTTTTTTAAGCATTTGGCAGATTAAATTTCTCAATATCAACAAACCTCTAATGTCACTTAAATCCTGGAAATAGGGTTTATTTGTCTTATAGAGGAATAAAGCTTTCTCCCTAGCACTGGATTTCATTCTTTGTCAAACCAGTGTCTTATGCAGTACTGAGTGGATAACAAGGCATTCATTTAATACGTAAAAATCAGAGTCATGAGACACTGAAAGTTAATTATTATGTAGCGGAGTGTAAGGGTCAGGATTAGCAGGCTAAGATTACTTGTCAGTAGAAGTAAAAAGACCAGGGAAGAAGAGGTCCTTCTCAGTAAGGTAATAAAAGAGGGCATTAAAAAGATATTTGTGGAGACTATGCTTCCACTACTTTTTGTTTCGTTTCAGGTTTGTTTTGTTGCTGTTTGTTTGAGGTTTTTTTTTTTTGGGGGGGGTATTTGTTTGTTTGCTGTTGTGTTTGTTTTTTTTTAAGGAAAAATATGCATTTGAAAATTTGGCCCAGATATCTAAATATCAGAGGAAGTTATCTGATTTTTGAACTTTAAACTTTGTGCTCTTTAACTTGAAAGCTTTAACTTTGCATACTTTTCTTTTTCAGGCATTGGTGAAGCACACTTTCCCTCTCATATTTCCATTCCAGCCTTGCGCTGTGAAAGGAAAAAATTTCTGGAAAGAATATAGTGCCTCAATTGTCCCTATATAATACAAATAAAAATAAAAAACCTGGAACAAACTGAGCAGCACATGGGACTAGATATGTATTAAATATATGTTACAATGAGAAACAGACTGTACCAACTACAGTCTGAAGTGATGTATCATTTTCAGATATATTCCATTTCCATGTCGCTTTAGCAGTATTTATCATATGAATTGCTAAAAATTAGATTTGGCTGACAAAGAAAAAAACTACAGAAGAAAAGTATTTGTCTTGGCTTATCCAGAAACCTTCAGCTGTTTATATTCAGTGAGTAAAATTATTTAATGTGGGCCTGGTCCTCAGGACTGTCCTCAGTTTTATATTCCCTCCCTACTCTGGAAATCTTTCCAGTTGACTTTTGCTGAATTTTAAATTTAACTGAGAGCCAAAAAACTCTTCTGCACATGATTACTGCTAGAAATCAACCTCCTTAAAGTCAATGAGAATATTTACTTGAATTGTCTTAACTGTTCTTTGTGAACTTGAACAAAATTATTAACCATGAGGTCAAGAACCTTTGATAATTTATCAAAGAGGAAAAATGTATCTTTTAGAAACCTTCACAAAAAAACTAAAAAAAATTAGTCTTTTCTCCTTCACCCCCAAAACAAATAAAATGTAACTAGCTATGTACTGGATACTTAAAATACTTAAAATGACTCTCATGGTATGTTTGAGATGCACAGGACCAGTAACAGCCTTAAAAAATAAGCTTGCCTTGCATATCTGAGATATGCAGAATTTCTGTGATTTGTTGCAATTTTGTCAAACTGTTCTCTAAAGTGCACATATGCTGCTACTCCTATTCCTAGGCTTTGTGGTTAGATTGCCACTAGCCAAGTTTCCAAAATAAAATATGAAATTCCTACAACAGACAAAAGTGTCTGGTAATACACTCCAGTATAGAGAGATTAGACTAGTCAGTAAATAAAATAATACATTACTTATTAGTTACAGGATGGGTGAAGTCAAGCCCAGGAGGTGGGTAGGATCAGCACACTGCTGCCAGACACTGTTAAGCCAGCACAGAGCGCTAAGTAGGGCAACAGCAGCTGAAATCAAAGGTTCACAAATTGGCAGGACACATTCTTTTGTTGCACAGTCACTGGTTTTTGAAGAGTGAAATCCAAGCTGTGTTGAAGTCACCAGGAAAAGTCTCCCTGAGCCAGGACTTCACCTTAATAGAAAGTAATTAACCTCACTATTCCTGCCAAGAGTTTGGATCTGTGAGCAACAACCCATTAAGCCCTGAAACTCGCCTGTACTACAAAAGCAGTCATTGCAAAGATGTGTGGGGCATGGCAGGAAGAAAGGTTGCCCTGGAGATGTTTGGACACTGCAGTGGTTGCATGATTATGTAGGAGACCATCTCCTTTTCCAAGCCAGTATTGGTGATAATCAGCAGTGATGTGAAAAGAGATGATGAAAAATTACAGGATGGCATTTCAAATATAGTTTCAGATGTAGGCAAAACTTGCAGCTTCCAACAACTCTGTCTACAGTACGGAAAGCAGTCCAAATCAGTGCCCTGGGATCTAAGAATGGACTTGGAACTTGTGCTCATATTTTAGGCACCCAATTTCTCCTCTGCCCCTTACATCTATGTCCACTCCTCCTGTCCTCTCTGACAGCTATGGCAGTGGTGGCTGAAGTGTGAGAAAGAAGCAATGACAGACTGCACCTCTCCCTTAGCTGGTGGAAAAAATTAGTAAAAGCTAACTTATCATATTGAACGTTGTGTTTATTTCAAGATCATGTTTCTCTTTGTCAGGACAGAAGACCTTTCAACCTTCACATGCGCAAACCAGAGGTGTACTGGAACTTCTCCCACAGCATCCACTGACAAAGATATCATTGAGCATTCCTATACACTGTTCCTCCTCCTATACTGAGCCAGGATAGAATAATTAAAATGGGTAAGGAAATTAATTTGGGAAGCACTCTTGACTCGCATCACCATGGGAAAGACCAAAATCAAGCTGTTTGAAAACGATAAGTGTTCTAAAGCATGGGCTCTTCTGTCACTGAACGACATCTTCCAACAGAGTGGTCTGAAGTCTTTGGATGCAGAGGTAGCAGTGGCATTTTACAAATATGGTGGTTTTTTACTTCTAACTTTATGGAAAACATTGCCGCCTCCTGTCAGATGAGCATCTGGCCAAAGAAGTGTTGATTACCATAACTAACTGTCTCTGGAGCTGAATGTGAACATCACACACTTCCAGCTTCCAGAAAATGTCCTTCCTCCTCCTCTCCCAGCAGAGACTACTTCACCACCAGGCCCATGTGACACTGGAATTCATCCAGCTTCCTCATGTCAGTGCAACTATGTAGTGTTGCATTTCAGTGCAACCATCAGGCTGCTGTTTGTCTTAGAAACACACTCTGCTCAAGGGCACTATGAAATCTGAACTCCTGTGATACATATTGGATCACAAAACCCAGGAGAAAGTACATAGAAACACCAGAGAAAGCATGTGTGATTCACTGAAGTCACTTTTCAAAGGAGTTCACAGGCAGGCTCTGGCCACTCAGGCAAGACAACAAAGCTTTTTCCCCTTCCCCCTCCTTTACCACCAGAAAAGTAAACAGCAACCAACCAAAGTAAACCTTAAAAAAATTAAAATAATTACCAACTTTAAAAGACAATCACTACTGTAATACTAAAAATCCACCCCAAAAACCAACAAATCTCTGCTGAACAGAATTTTAACCCTGAGGACACCAATGCGTGAAAAGTTCAAAGGGCTGCAGCAGGAGTTTTGTCAGTAAGGCAAACAGGATGTAAGGATATATAAGCATAGAGAGCAGACACCTGTTACAGTGGGGACTTCGGTGTGGTTCTGGTTTTGCAATCATAGTTACTGTTGTGAAAGCACAGACTTCTTTGAGCCCTGTATTAGGAGGACAAGTAATGTTCTTCAAAGTCAGTAATGTCTGAGACCATACTGAAAGACCTGAAGCTGGCATCAGACTTGTGTTATAAGCATTATCATGAATGTGTTTAACTCCTAAAGTTTCCTTAGTTCAGAAAAACACCCTACAAATTGCTTTTTCTCAAGAGGATTTGTGAAAGTGTTTTTATTCTTGTTCAGTGATTAGAAGTGATAAACTTTCATAAAAGACTTTTTCTGGTACAATAACTACAGATTATACAGTACATAGTCAAATGAACATTACTGAAATTGGCCTGATACTAGATACCCAGAGTGTATGTTTGCAGACTTGTTGGCTCTGATTGGAAATGAGCTTGTCTTCCATTTTAACTACAGTTCATTTCCAGGGAGCAATTTCTGCTGTTTTAAAACCAGTCTGTACATGTTGTACCTAAAAGCAAATGAAGAACATTTATAGAAGGGAAGTAGCATGTGTATATTTCCAGAGAAAACAGCCATTTCAGCAGAAAACTGTGCCTGACAGTAAATACTTGACCGTAAGCATCCTGGCAGCAGAGATGTTGCATGGCATGGTGATGTATCTCAGAAAAATTTACCTGATTGGTAAAAACTAAACTAAGAATCTTATTTGTTTTTGTGATTACAGGTAGTGTCAGAGACTGTAAAACTTTCTTGGATTAAAAAAATATTTTAAAAAAATTTAAGCAAGTAGAGCTTTAAAAAAGCAAGCAAAGTGTAGACCACATATTTTCACTCGTCTTCGAGATAACATTAAAAAAAATCTTCTGAAACACCTTCTATATGATTTTGCATAAACATGTAGTACCGTCCTACTATTTGTTGGGTCACTCATATCAGGCTTGCAATATCCCAATTCCACCTGTTTTATAACTTACTGTCACTTCTTTTATCCATAACAAGGGTGCAACGCCTACCTGAGACTTGATCTGCCCCCTTCTCTCTTTGATGTTTCTCACTCTGAGCCAGGGGTCAGTGCTGGCAGACATGCCATGGGGTATGAATGATTTAAAGCAACAGGTGAAAGTCTTTAAATGAGTGTATTTACTACCACCTTTCAAGGACACTGTATCAGCTATGCTTGATCGTATTCCATGTGTTCTCAGATGCACTTTCCATTGTGTTGCTCTTTAGTGGCACGGTCACATTTCATGTAAGTTTGCTATTCTGTGAATTTCACATGTTCATCTTGTAAAACTGGACCAGTGTAGATGGTTAATCTCCTGGGCTTTCATCACTCAATAAGGGACAGATGCACCCCAGTGTTAAGCAAACTAATATTTCCTACATTTCCCATGAAAAGGCTTCTGCCTGCATCTCATTTACTTACACTTTCTGCCTTTAACATTCACCTTTGCTGCCTCCTCTCACTGCAAGAGTCTGAAAAGGCTCCTATGCCCTAAACAACTTGCCCTTTTTTAATCTTACTTCCTTTACATATTTTTCTTCAAAAGCACTTCTTCTATAGCTAATTTATTCCACAAAACTTTGAAGGCTCATCACCCCCTGAGGCATGACATGACCTTCAGGTAGAATTCCAGCATCAAGGTCTGATCAGACACTCCTCTTCTGCACAACTGCAAATTAGAAGAATCCCCATTCTTACTTTCAACTGCTTCCCAAGATGTTATATTTGCATGACAGCTGTAATGGTTGCATACCTAATTGTGAAAAAAAATGAAATCAAACAAATCAAATGCAAAAACTGCGAAGTCTCCTAAGGCAAGGAAAAAGATACTGAGGAGAATAAAGTGGAAAGAAGTCATCTATAAATATTTTTCTGTTCATTCAAATTACACGCACAAAAGCAACTGTGAAAACATGCACCTCTGATCTCAGGGTTTCAGTACTGAAAGTTTGTGAGTTCAGCAAGGAAAGCAAAATTTTCCCCCTTTCTTCTTGTTTTGCTTTCATTTATCTCATAGCAATATTAGTGTACTTATCGTGCAAAGTAAAGACTAAACAAAAATTATTCCCAGATTAGAGACAGTCAGTCAGGATTTCCTTGCTAGACAACATGATATTTACTGCATACAGTACAGCAAGATTGGCTCCTAATGCTGATAATAGAAGGCAATGCCGATAATAGAAGGCAATGCTGATAAAAGGGTAGAGAACAGATCAGGAACTAGGAGCAATCAGTTCTAATCCAGTCTATTACAGAACTCAATACCTACAATGTGCTTCTACTATGTAGCTGTAAGTTGTAAATATTTCTTTAGTAGTTGCAATAGCCTCAAAAAAAGTTGAGTGGATCACTCAAATGTACCCTTGAATTCCTGGCAGCACCTTGTAGCACATCAAGAATGTAACATTTTCAGAGGTTTAAATATACCTGAATTACATATAAAATAAAGATTTTTAATAAAAAAATAAATAATTAAAAGCTATAGAAATTAAACCCATGCTCTTGGCTTCAGACTCCATTTGCAGATTGATAATGATCAGCACCTATAAACCCTCATGGGCAGTGAAATGTTGGAAGGGAGAGAGAATGTTTCCAACAATAGCTGATGTCTGCATCAGCAACAAAAACAGTCTCTGAGCACTGGCATCAAGGAGCATTTGATGTGAACAAAGTGACATCTTGTTTCATCAAAGGTTAATGAGTACAGCAGCTCTGTCAGCAATACATTAAGACAGCAGTGTCACTGTTCGTCATACTTGGTGAGTTCAAGGCAGACTGCAAGCATCGCCATTTGTGGATTTGTCGGGGTTTCTTTTCTCTCCCGGTTCAGTAAGTTTAATGTGACAAGTTAGTATTTCTCCATAAGCAACCCTTTATGCTGTTTTTCCTGCAGACTGAAAGTGTTTTTGTAAGCCTGGTACTTGTGTTGACTGGAAAACTAGAGTTGTTTCTCAGTAAATTTAGTTAAACTAGAAAGTATTATAGAAGGTGTAATAAAACATCATAACATCATTAATATTTTCTTTTGTTTTACAGCTTTCTGATAAAAACCTTTCGATAGATTTTTTTTTTTTTAGAAAATGAAATATTGTTGAGGTAAAGACTTTCTTTTCAAGCATTTCTATGCAAAACTTACAGTTTAGACATTTATCCATAACTGTCCATTAAAATACATGGAAAAGTATAAAGCAGCATGAATGGGAAGAAAAAAAAAGCAACAACCCAGTGGCAGTGAATTTCTGTATAGCCAAAATTCAGCACTATGCACAAATTCTGCTGCTAGATCCAGAGCCACTGGGCAGTGCTGGTAGTGTTTTCTTTGAGTATCTCAGGAAACTATTATGTGGCTGAACAAGCCCCTGACTCCAGGGCACATTAAATAAGGACTGCATGGATGAGTAAGGGTTTGGGATCTGGACCTTAGATGCAACAGCACTTGTCAAATTCTGTCATCTGAGCTTGTAACAAACAGCGACTCATTTCCCTGCTGGACAATACCTTATCTTTCTCTAACTGTGGACATGACATGGATGATACTTCTTCACTACACATGGCATCAGCTTCCAGTCTCCATGACTGAAGCCAAGGATGAGAAGCTTCTTTCTGCCTGGGAGCTGCCCAGATGAGGTAAAAGTATTTGTAGCCTTTAGCAAGACAGTAGTGTTATGTGATGTTTACTATGCTACCATTCTATGAGTTGTGCTCATATTGTTGCTGAAAGTGCTTATGAGTCCTGATGCTATTGGCAAGTTGTGACTATTTTCAAAAGCTTTGGTTATCCCTCCTCTGAGGGCTGAATGACTCATTTGGGACAGTATTTCTATTAGCATGTTTGTTTTACACAAGCCAAACTTTCAGCTCTGTCAGTCTCCAGCTAGACAAAACTTAGCAGCTTAGTGCACAAAGGGCTTATTTACATCATTGCATATCTGTGTTTCACAAGGCAACTTGTACTTTACAGAACAAGCATAGAAAAAGTGGTTCAAATGGAGCTCAGGAGGCCTTGTAGTCACCAGGTATTCTTACACAATTCCTAACAGGTACTTGCATAAGCTTCTTGTAAAACCATTAAATGACAGAGGTCCTGCCTAATCCATTCAACCTTTGCATTAGAAAGGTTCTCTCTCCTCCATAAAATATCTATCTTCCCTCTTTCCTGATGTTAAGGCTTGACTTTGTCACCATGAACAAGAAAACCAGATTATTCCTCTCCTTTCTGTAACTCCTTTTAAGGCTAATTTTTGTCTTCTCTGGATAGCTCAATGCTGCATGGAACCACAAGTCCTGTATATAACTTCCATCCATTTCCTCTGTAGCAAGCAGTTTTACTGAATCAGACTATGCAGTGATGAAGATTGTAATTTGTTTCTCACCTGTTATATTCATGCACAAAGCAGTCCCATATGTGTAAATCTTATTCTTTCACTTTTTGGCTAGCATTCCATCCCATTTGCTAAGGATAAAGATAGCTTTGAGTTTGGAGATACTATTTTGGCAAGTTCTATGGTTTTCAAAGCAAAATGAATGAAGGCAGGCATGACTTTTGCCCTGGTTTCCCAAAGATATGAGACTTACACAATCATGCTACACAAGACTTTCTGTCCACCCATCCCACCCCCATAACAACTTTTGATCCTATAGGTCAATGTCAGCCTGATTTGACAAGAATGAAGAGTTCAAAGACTGAGTTTCTGCAAGATTTGTGGGGAAGGGGAGAAAACAAAATGAGGCAACCAACCAAGAACAAGAGAGTATGAATCAGAATAAGGAGATAACACATCAGACATCCAGAATCCTTTTTTGAGAGAGGCTTACAAGTGTCTGATTTTCAGGACAAGTTTCACTTGAAGAGCTGGAGTAGCCTAGAGCACATATCGGTCTTCCTGGTTCCAGAACTCCTGAATCCATTTGCACTAACATGGAAAATAAGTTTGAAAATAATATATTAAATTCTCGGTGAATAGGGTCATTATTTCTGTGAAGCTCCTTTCATCAGCAGGTCTGAAAGCATGAGACAAAAGAAGGCCTTGACTGTTATCTCTGGTTTATGAATTGAAGAACTGAGGGGCAATGCAACTTGCCTGAAGTCAGTAGATCAGTGGAGAACCCAGGTGTCCCTCAGGCAGTTGTTCATACTGCTTCAGGCACAACTCAAATAGAATCAGGTAACTTTGATTTTGTTATCCTATTTTTTCATCTTATAGACTTGACACTCAGATGGGAGAGTGGTCTACTTTTATTTTTTACCTGACAGACAGAAAATCAAGAGAAAATAGCAAACCTCAGATTTTTAAAACTGTGTTCAAGTTAGTATCCAACTGCTGAGGCATTCCAAGAGATAACTTAATTTTCAAAAGTAACTATCTGTGTCTGAGTTAACTGAGGGAGTTGCGGACTCATCTCCAGCCCCAGACGATTAGGAGCAGAAACTCTTGCTGAATTCTGGGTTGGGTATACTGCAGTTGTCAGAGAAGTAGTATTTGCTTTCATGTAACCCCTGTGCATTCATAATCTCAGCATGTGATTTGCTTACCTTTAAATATATTCTAGGCAATTACATAGGCTTAACTGTTGTGTTTAGCTATCCTAAATAATTCTGTTTATAATCAATACCCATCCACAAGATTCTCCCATTGAAAATGAAGTTTTATGGAGAATCCGTGCCCATTTTATCAGAACATCTTTCATCATTCTGGACACATCCATTCAATGTCAGTGACTGAGGATAAAACCACAAAGCAGTATTCCCCCTGCTAAATATTACCAACAAAGAATGATTCATATGAAATAAGACTTCCAATTGCAATTCCATCCCAATAACTAAATAAATGAGTTGCTAAAAGCACTGAATCGCATGATGTCTCTGAGATGTCAGAAAGGGAAAAAAGCTAGCCCTTACCACAAAACTGCATTTAAAATTAAATTATCCAACAGCCTCCCTCACCATCACAAGTGCTCCTTCTCATGTCTTCACTTCAAAGTGCAGATTCAAAGAACCTTAAAATTGTAGGAGATGGCCATTGAAGAGAGTTGAGAACAGTAAGTGGTACGTGAGTTTTAAATCTAGTTTCAGATACTTCATTCTGGCCATACCAAAATCTTGATGTGCCTCTGTCTTCAGCAACCAGCTAAAACAATGCTAACTCAGAGGGTCACTCCTCTGGCCCAGTGAAGCAAGCAGCCCTTCTTTCTGAGACAGGTATTCATCCCTGTGACTGGCAGGCCTAGCTGTCCATTCAGTATCATGACTATTAGTGAGCTGTTGCTATCACAGCTATTCCAGATGTATTTTAGGCTTATACACTTATCTACTTCTGCTTGGATATTTTTGTTTGACTTTTTGTTCCATTGTAGTTTTGAGCATTGCACCAGTAAGACAATTTAGCAAATGTATAATGTTCCTCATGTAAGTAACTGAGCCATCTTGTACAAAGCAGGGCTTCTACAACGTACTTTTTTTCCACCTTAAATGAGAAAAGGATTTAAACATGTGCTTGTGTCTTCTGTTGACCTGAAAATCTTGTGCTAGTGATAGAAGCAGAGCTATTGGCGGCAGCCACCTTCCCAATAATACTATATCACTGGGACTCACACCTGATCTTGTAAAGTCTTTTAATTCCACTCCTGTACCCTTTACTAAGGGCATCACTAGTAGTTTTGCGGACGTATCTCTTTTTGAATACTGTGTTCCTGTTTCCTATCCCACACAGTTTTTAAACCAGTACACATACAAAGTTTTAAAACTAGGACAAATATAGTAGAAAGAAAAAAAAGGGGAGAAAAATATGGTTTGTTTTCTCTCAGAGGAGTCTCTAGTGTAATGTGATGCCTCCTAAAATTAAAGACATAGACACAGACATAGACAAGAATAATATTCTGAAAATGACAGCACACAACAAGTATCTGCATTAATATGTAGTATACAGAAATACTCTGATTTCAATAAAGAACATACGCTATTAATTAGTTCTAGGTTGAAAATAATATCAAACATTCTGTGGGAATTAGAGTAAAGTCTGTGAGCATGCACTTACACTGAGGGTGATTTTAGTGAATTTTTTTGTGGGTTAAAATTAATGAAAGGAGAGAATGAGACAAAGGAACATGAATAGAAACCAAATTATTTAATTAACCCAAATGATTTTGAGATGTATAATCAGTTTCAGAGCCTAACACTTACTGCTTTCAATGGCTAATTAAAACACTACTTGGGATGCTAAGGATTATGTGTGTGCTTGAATGAAAGTAAGAATTGGGGATTTGGATTACTTCTTTGATCATTTAGGTTATGGCACTGCAGCTTCACATGTGCATATCTAAATAGGATGGCTCACATGAGTAAGGTTAGTCATGTGCGTGTGTGCTGGCCACAGCTTTCACAAACACAGTAGGGAACCTCAGGGCTGAAGGCTTGTCTGCACTTTTTGGTTTAAGAGAGGGACTTCCAGGTTGGGAATTGTTACAAATCAAATAATCTGTTAATTGAGTTCAAAGACGGTGTTACCAAACACTGGGTTATACGAGTTTCCAAATCTGGGCTTCTAATGTACATGATAGATATTCTATACATTTTATTTGCAAGCTTGGGTACCACTCTGGAAACATCTGATGCCAGCAAATCAGTATAGTTGCTATCTAAAAGGAGATGCACAAGCTACAGAAGCCCTTATGTGAAACCTTCTGCCTACTTTCACAATGTGAAAGTGTCATGATCAGTTTGAAATTCAACTGATCCACAGATAATATAGAAGTTCCACAAAACTATAACATAAAAGTATACTGCACAAACCATGCATGTAGCACCCATGGCAACAAATCATCCACTAATATAAATGCACAGCTTTTCTACTTGTCTAATAA